>NC_064626.1:698962747-699265777 GCF_023864275.1 Schistocerca cancellata
GCACGTGACAATTCGACCGGCTTCGCCGTTTTCGAGGTACTTGTTCACAGGCTCTACTTGCTAATAATCTACCCTTTGACTAAGTCGCTTATGGATTTCCCCGTTTGCAGCTAAGGTTATCTTCCGTCCATACCTGCTTCGCTTACATACTTCTAATTACCTGTTTTTTTTCTTTTGTTATTTGGGATTCGACGTGAGCAAGGTTTCCTGTTGGGATTATCGGAGCATAGATGAAGTTCCGCGCTTTCAGCAATTGGTGCCTAAGCTGCTGGCATACTTCTCGCTGTCATCGAGATGGTGCTCAAATTCTCAAAAGACGACACCGCTGCCTCAACTTGTGTCTACGAAATGGCGACAGGAGTGACTCCGCGGGGCCTGGGCAGAAGCAGCGGAAAGAACGAATCACTTAGGCAGCCGAAGATGTTGCTTGAGGACGAGCGAGCAACGGGACAGCATGGCGGCCGTCCAACTGGGAGCACAACACGTGGACAGCGGCACCGGCTGCACACAGCACTGCTGAGGGAAGCCTGCAAGTCTGTGTGGTCCCTGGTGCCTGCAGAGTCTTGCTGTTGGAGTGCCGGTGCCTCGTACGATATGCCCTGCTGTTGGATCCGCAAGTGAAGCACTCCACTGCTTCATTAAAGTTCAACTGAACCGTCTGAATACGCCATCCGGTGGTGACGTGTGGAGCGTTAGATACGGTTATCTACTTATTGCAGTGCATTTGTATTTTAGTGCACATTTCCTGTTGATGTTACTGAACGCATTGATTCCGTTTGTTTTTTTCTTTTAAAACAAGATTTCCTTGCATGAAATTTGGCTGTGTGCATACCTTATTTTTATTATATAATTGCTGTTCCCTTGTGGCAGTTTATGTTTGCAGGTCTCTGAGAATATTTTATTTTATTATTGTTTCTTAGCACTAGTCTTATTTCCTATGTGTAAGCATTTGAGCATATTTCATTCTACTTTATTACTATTATCGGTTTGTAAAAGACACCATGCGCTACCTAATATTTCCGTAACTCGGCCCATGAAATCAGGATTCTTCAATGGTTCATATCTTAGGTTCTATTGGTGATAAAAACGTAGAGGCAAGTGTTCTGGATAGCCTTTGAGCTAGGGATCATTTTTATATCCTACAAAAGGGAGGTAAGAAGGAAATGATAAGTATTTTGGACAGGTCAGGAAAACTGCTGGTGAATCCTGTGGATGCCTTGGGCAGATGGAGGGAATATTTTGAAGAGTTGCTCAATGTAGGTGAAAATGCGATTAGTAATGTTTCAGATTTCGAGGTAGAATGGGATAGGAATGATGATGGAAATAGGATCACATATGAGGAAGTGGAAAAAATGGTCAATAGATTGCAGTGCAATAAAGCGGCTGGGGTGGATGAAATTAAGTCGGAACTCATCAAATACAGTGGAATGTCAGATCTTAAATGGCTACACAGGATAATTGAAATGGCCTGGGAGTCGGGACAGGTTCCATCAGACTGGACAAAAGCAGTAATCACACCAATCTTTAAACGTGGAAACAGAAAAGATTGTAACAACTACAGAGGCATCTCTTTAATCAGCGTTGTGGGTAAAATCTTCGCAGGTATTGTTCAAAGGAAAGTGCGAGTATTAGTTGAGGACCAATTGGATGAAAATCAGTGTGGGTTTAGGCCTCTTAGAGGTTGTCAGGACCAGATCTTTAGCTTACGGCAAATAATGGAGAAGTGTACCTATGCTTTATAGACCTAGAAAAGGCATATGATCGGGTTCCTAGGAGGAAGTTATTGTCTGTTCTACAAGATTATGGAATAGCAGGCAAACTTTTGCAAGCAATTAAAGGTCTTTATATTGATAGTCAGGCAGCAGTTAGAGTTGACGGTAAATTGAGTTCATGGTTCAGAGTAGTTTCAGGGGTAAGACAAGGCTGCAACCTGTCTCCACTGTTGTTCATATTATTTATGGATCATATGTTGAAAACAATAGACTGGCTGGGTGAGATTAAGATATGTGATCACAAAATAAGCAATCTTGCATTTGCGGATGACTTAGTTGTGATGGCAGATTAGATTGAAAGTTTGCAAAGTAATATTTCAGAGCTAGATCAGAAATGTAAGGACTATGGTATGAAGATTAGCATCTCCAAAACGAAAGTAATGTCAGTGGGAAAGAAATATAAACGGATTGAGTGCCAAATAGGAGGAACAAAGTTAGAACAGGTGGACGGTTTCAAGTACTTAGGATGCATATTCTCACAGGATGGCAACTTAGTGAAAGAACTGGAAGCGAGGTGTAGCAAAGCTAATGCAGTGAGCGCTCAGCTTCGAGCTACTCTCTTCTGCAAGAAGGAAGTCAGTACCAAGACTAAGTTATCTGTGCACCGTTCAGTCTTTCGACCAACTTTGTTGTATGGGAGCGAAAGCTGGGTGGATTCAGGTTACCTTATCAACAAGGTTGAGGTTACGGATATGAAAGTAGCTAGGATGATTGCAGGTACTAGTAGATGGGAACAATGGCAGGAGGGTGTCTACAATGAGGAAATCAAAGAAAAACTGGGAATGAACTCTGTAGATGTAGCAGTCAGGGCGAACAGGCTTAGTTGGTGGGGTCATGTTACACGCATGGGAGAAGCAAGGTTACCCAAGAGACTCATGGATTCAGCAGTAGAGGGTAGGAGGAGTCGGGGCAGACCGAGGAGAAGGTACCTGGATTCGGTTAAGAATGATTTTGAACTAATAGGTTTAACATCAGAAGAGGCACCAATGTTAGCACTGAATAGGGGATCGTGGAGGAACTGTATAAGGGGGGCTATGCTCCAGACTGAACGCTAAAAGGCATAATCAGTCTTAAATGATGATGATGATGACAAAAGGACCGTCTTAGTGTCTCTGTGATACAGTACTGGGTCAAAGTATGAATATTACACACTTCCACCTGCTTAGTCAAATGGAGGAAATCGGTTGGTTCATTTTGCATTTGACGCCGTCTACGATGAACCTTCAGGGTTCAAATGGTTCAAATGGCTCTGAGCACTATGGGACTTAGCATCTATGGTCATCAGTCCCCTAGAACTTAGAACAACTTAAACCTAACTAACCTAAGGACATCACACAACACCCAGTCATCACGAGGCAGAGAAAATCCCCGACCCCGCCGGGAATCGAACCCGGGAACCCGGGCGCGGGAAGCGAGAACGCTACCGCACGACCACGAGCTGCGGACGACCTTCAGGGTCCTATGGAGGTACCATACCATTAATTCATGTGCAGCTCCTCAGAAAATCCCCAAAGACGAATTTTTACAATTTTTTCATGCCAAAACTTAGTCGCGGATAACAAGACAGCTATACACAATAAATGACCCAAGTTTTTCAGATATATTGGTAAGATCCCACTCTCTACGATTCTTGAAAATTTTCTTGGTTTCTTTATCCGTTTCCGAGGTACAGATGTTCAGATTTATCCTACATGTACACGCAAATTATGAAAGTAAAATCCCATAGGAGATGAAAACTACCTTGTTAAGGGACGTAGCAGGCGGAATATGCTGTAAAGTGTCTCTGTTATCATCAGAATATTTCCGCGAACCTCATGTTATAGTACTGAAGCACATACAAAATTTCTGTATATGTAAATATGGTCTGATGTGTAAAATTAGTTTTCGGTTATTTCAACTTCAAGTGAGTAGACTATCACATTATGGTGATTATTATTATTATTATTATTATTATTATTGAGTCATCAGTCTACTGGCTGGTTTGATGCTGACTGCCACGAATTCCTCTCCTGTGTCAATCTCTTCGTCTGAGAGTAACACCTGCAACCTAAGTCCTCAATTACTTGCCAGATGTGTTCCAACTATGTCTTCCTCTACAGGTTTTGCCCTCTACATCTCCCTATAGCCATGTAAGTCATTCCCTGATGTCTTAACATATGTCCTATCATCCTGTCCCTTCTCCTCGTCAGTGTTGTCCACATACTCCTTTGCTCTCCGATTCTGCACAGAACCTCTTCATTCCTTACCTAACTTTCAACATTCGTCTGTAGCACCACATTCCATATGCTTCGATTCCCTTCTGTTCCGGTTTCCCAGAGTCCATGTTTCACTACTATATAACGCTATACTCCAAATGTACATTCTCAGAAATTTCTTCCTCAGTTTAAAACCGATTTCGATACTAGTGGACTTATCTTGGCCAGGAACGTCCTTTTTGCAAGTGCTAGTCTTCTTTTGGTGTCCTTTGCTCCATCCGTCACTGGTTATTTTGCTGCCTAGGTGGCAGAATTCATTAACTTCATCTGTTTCGTGGCCATCAATCTTGATGTTAAGTTTCTAGAGTTCTTATTTCTTCTGCTCCTCATTACTTTCGTCTTTCTTCAGTTTACTCTCAATCCATATTCTGTACTCATACGAGTCTTCATTCCATTCAGCACATCATGTAATTCTTCTTCAATTTGACTCAGGATAGCAATGTGATCAGCGAATCGTATCACTGATATCGTTTCACACTGAACTTTCATTCCAGTCCCGAACCTTTATTTTACTTCCATCATTGCGAAAGACTACATCCCTGACTTAAATCCTTTTTAATTCGAGCAATTCGTTCTTGGTTGTCCACTATTACTATTCACTCTTGACTCTTGTACATGTCTCTCCCTATAGCTTACCCATATTTTCCTCACAATTTCGAACGTCTTGCAGCGTTTTACATTGTCGAACGCTTTTTCCACGTCGACAGATCCTATGAACGTGTCTTGATTTTTCTTTAGTCTTGTTTCCATTATCGGCTGCAACGTCAGAACTGCCTCTCTGGTACCTGTACTTTTCCTAAAGCCGATCGTCATCTGATACATCCTCAATTTTCTTTTCCATTCTTCAATATATTATATTGTCAGCAACTTGGCTGCATGAGCTGTTAAGCTGACTGTGCGATAATTCTCACATTTATCAGCTCTTGCAGTCTTCGGAACTGTGTGGATGATATTTTTCCGCAAGTCAGACGGTACGTTGCCAGACTCATACATTCTACATACCAACGTGAACGGTCATTTTGTTGCCACTTCCCCCAATGATTTTAGAAATTCTGATGAAATGTTGTCTATCCCTTCAGCGTTATTTGATCTTGTTTCTTTTAAAGTTCTTTGGAATTCTAATACTGGATTTCCTATCTCTTATGAATCGACTTCTTTTTCGTCTTTTATCACATCAGACGAATCTTTCCCCTTGTAGAGGCCTTCAACAAACTCTTTCCACCTGTCGACTCTTTCCCCTGCATTTAATAGTGGAATTCCCGTTGCACTCTTAGAGTTACTACCTTTGCTTTTAACTTCACCAAAGTTTGTTTTGACTTGCCTTTATGCTTAGTCCGTCCTTCCGACGATAATTTCCTCTTCAATTTCTTCACATTTTTCATGCAGCCATTTCGTCTTAGCTTCCCTGCACTTTCTATTTATATCATTCCTCAGTGATTTGTATTCGTGTATTCCTGAAATTCCGTGAACATTTTTGTACTCCCTTCTTTCATCGACAAACTGAAGTATTTCTTCTGTTATCCATGGATTCTTCACAGTTATCTTCTTTGTCCATAGTTTTTCCTTCTAACTTCTGTGATTGCCCTTTTTAGAGATGTGTATTCCTCCTCAACTGCACAGCCTACTGAGCTATTCCTCATTGCTGTATCTATAGCCTTAGAGAATTTCAAGCGTATCTCGTCGGTCCTTAGTACTTCTGTATACCACTTCTTTGCGTATTTATTCTTCCCTGTCTGATCTCTTAAAGTTCATCCTACTCTTCATCACTACTACACTGTGATCTGAGACTACATCCGCTTCTGGGTATGCCTTACAATCCAGTTCCTGATATCAGAATCTCTGTCTGACCAAGATGTAATCTAACTGAAATCTTCCCGAACCATCCGGCCTTTTCCAAGTGTACCTCCTCCTCTTGTGATTCTTAAACACAGTATTCGCTGTTAGTAGTTGGAATTTGTTACAGAACTCAGTTGTTCCCCTCTCTTATTCCTTGACCAAACCCCATATTCTTCTGTAACCATAACTTCTACTCCTTCCCCTGCAACTGCATTCCAATCCATCATGACTATTAAATTTTCATCTTCCCTCATGTACTGAATTACCCTTTCTATATTCTCATATACTCTATCTCTTTATCTTCAACTTGCGACGTCGGCATATATACCTGAACTATTGTTGTCGGTATCACTGAACTGTTCACGGTAACATACTCTCTACGCTACGTTTTCTACTCATAACGAATCTTACTCCCATCATACCATTTTCTGCTGCTGTTGTACTCATCTGACCAGAAATCCTGTCTCCTTTCCATTTCACTTCACTAATTCCTACTATATCGAGATTGAGCCTTTGCATTTTCCTTTTCAGATTTTCTCGCTCCCCTACCAAGCTCAAGCTTCTGACACTCCATGCCCCGATTCATATAACGTTATCCTTTCGTTGCTTATTGAATCTTTTTCTAATGATCATATCCCCCTTGGCAGCCCGCTCCCGGAGATCATTATGGGGGATTATTCCGGAATCTCTTGCCAATGGAGAGATCATCATGACACTTTTCAGTCACAAGTCACATGTCTTGTGGATGCGCGTCATGTGTCTTTAATGCAGTGGTTTCCATTGCGTTCTGTATCCTCATACCGTCGATCTTTGCTGATTCTCCCGCCTTTACGGGCAGTTTCCCACGCCAAGGACAAAAGAGAGCCCCAAACCTCTGACCGCTCCTCCGCCCTCTTTGACAAGACTGTTGGCAGAAACAGGGCTACTTCTTATTCCGGAAGTCTTCGGCCGCCAATGCTGATTATTAATCAAAATATAAGTGGTAACGTGTGTAATACCCGGGACATATGACGTTTTGGTTATTGATTAGAGACGCTACCCCCTTTTGTTTAGCCATGGAATAAATTTGATGTTTTTTAAATTTTTTTGGAAGCAGTATGAACGGACACAGTCAGCTTCAGACCGGGTGAAGACAATGTGGCCAGAGGTCGAACCCCGAGGCCTGGAGATGATGCCCTTCCTTTCCGTCCGAAGGAAACACTTCACGGAATTCGCTTCAGAACTGCCACCAATTCGTCGGGCAATAGACCGCGCTGCTCGAACTGTCAACACAACTGGCACTGCTAAGACTATCCTACGACTTCCACATCGCAGGCAACAGGGTATACACAATGCTCGTGACTACTTTGAACGTCAGTAAAACTTTGAAACATGTATCTGTTTTGTAAGAGCTGTAAATAAATAGTTGCCACTATTAAAGTTCCAACCCTCGTATTTTTGTCACCAGCATGTATTCGATTTCTAAATGCAGACACGACAGAAAACCATTCAAGATCACCTGTTTTAAAGCTCCTTGCTGCCGCTTCACACGTTATTGCTAATACAATAATAATGTTACCAGGTTAGGCAAGGAAGGTCAGCCTTTCGAGAGACTTATGTCTTCTATCGTGCTGATTCTCCGATGCTGCTTGCAGAATCTCCATTACTCAACGAGAGGGGGGAGGGGGGTACATCAGCTCCTCAATGATTCTCCACTGCTCGCAATTGCAGAATCTCTGTTAAATGCGTAAAGTTGACGAGTTATTTGGAGGCAATGATTGTATCAACATGACAATATAGGTTTCTAACAAAAGACCATGTGTAAGGGAATTGTTCATGGACGATAAAATACCTGAAATGGAATGACCTGCCCCTAGTCCTGATCTGAACCCAATGGAACACCTTCGGGATGAGTCAGAACTTCGACTTCGCTCCAGATCTCCGAAATAACTACCTTCTATCGTTTCAGGCATTGAGGGAAAATGGGCTGCCTTTCCTCCACAGGTCTTCAGATGGCTCACTGAAAGTCTTACCAGCAGAGTTCAAACTGTCATAAAGGGGAAAGATAGACACATAGCGTATTAATTTTACAATGTTGCAACTTTTCTTACTAGTGAAATTTCTTAGGTTTAGATGAAACATGGCAGTGTATAACGACGCATGATACAAAGCTTATTTGTAACCATAAGAGGGAGAAGGAGAATGAAAATGCGATTGGAATAATCTGGGTAATAATTCGAAGTTTTGTATCAGGGATCTAGCTGTACTATTGTATCCTTCGTGCTGATTATTTGCGTCAAACAACAATACAACAGCCAACATTCATAAGCTAGGTTTGTTGCCTCCTGTTTTCTTCTATTCGCTCTAGTGAAACATAGTGTACAAGCTAATAACGGTTGATAGTGAACACTGCCGATATGCATGCGAGTACTGATTCTATGCAGTGTGAACCAGGCTTAAGGAAGCTGAATTTTAGTGGATTTAGCTTTTGGAAGCATTGATTATTGATTAAAGATTATGTAGGGCAAATTGGGTTTAAGAACATTCCATCAGTTCGATTCCATCAGATTCCCACAAAAATGTCAATTTCGCAGATTTGAAAACAGTTCAGATAACGAATGCGTGTCATTGCGCAGCAAACACTGGAACTCGGGAACAGATGGCGAGACACTGTATTAGATTCTGGTGAAGAATTTAAAATATAGGACAAATTGCAGGCCCAGTATTATGTCTACGTAACAGAGTATAGTGAGCACACTAGCACGTCCACCTGGGCGCTATTTTATTGCAGAGGCAGCAGGCAACTATTGATCAGTCTTGCGGCATGTACGAGGTGCCTCGATTATTACGTATGACCTACAAAGTGAAAAAGTGTCTTATGGCAAAATAGTGGCACAGATATGAGAACGCTTATTTGTTCCCCGCTGCAGAGACAGAGTTGCTTGACTCTGTATCTCGGAGGTTGGATTCCCTGATGGTCATGTTTCTTGCGAATGTGGGAAACTTGACATCTGGTGCTTACATCAACTATTGTGTATTAGTCATATTTTTACGTACCTACTCAGCGTGTCTGAGTGCTACAAAAGCTCAAACATTGAAGTAACTTGTTGTTGACGTAAATATTCATCTTTTGGATCTGCCACTCTTGTTAGAGACATCATTATCCTCATCGCCGTCTCTATAATCACTCTCTTTATGAAATGTGATTATGGCTTGCATTCCTACTAATGGAATCCATACATTTTGGTTATTTATTATTTGTTGCAGCACAAGAAAATTAAGTCGATATATGTCAACAACAAATTTCGAGCAGCGGTGCTGGTTTATCTGAAAGAATGTAAGCTATATCTGCCGCCAAGAGTCTCGACCTTTAGTCCTGCTGCACTGAACTTCCTGAGCAGAGGGACCATATGCATGAAATGTCACAGAAAAGTGAATAATACGGACACAGAAGATTTCGAAATTACTGATGAGTAATTTTTGTGCCTATTAGAAAAGAAACAGTGCATACAATAATTGCGGGTGTCCATTCAGAAAATATCATGAATGGGTTTACAGGGAGTCCCAGGAAGAATTGCCAGTATTCAGGGATATGACAGGAATGCTCATTTGAAGCAAAAAAGCACCCTATGGACATGCGTAATATTCCGAATGGTTTACAAGATAAAATACATTTATTGTACATTCGTTTTTGGGCTAGTGGCGCGGATAGGTGCCTCTTACACGTCTACCTCTATGGTGTTTTATACTAGTCGTCCTTATCTCGTTGCTTTCAACATCTTTGCTCGGGATGTCTTTCTGCTATTAACGAGCCGCTAAATGCGGAATTGTCGATGGTGTCTTGTTGGTAACATAGTGCAAGAGATGGAGAGTGTGTGTGTGAGAGAGGCTTCAATTGACTGTGTTTGTACATTAGTTAACTAAAATGGTTCAGATGGCTCTGGCACTATGGGACTTAACATGTGAGGTCACCAGTCCCCTGGAACTTAGAACTACTTAAACCTAACTAACCTAAGGACATTACACACATCCATGGCCGAGGCAGGGTTCGAACCTGTGAAACGCTCGGCCACTCCGGCCGGCGGTTAACTAAAATGCCACACATCTACTCTAATGAAGATATGGAGCTATGGTGTACTTTTTGGATTCTGCCATGGCAGTGCTCCTGCTGCTGTCGAAGAATATTGACGGCGCTATCCGACAGTTCGAATTTCTGATTGTAGACTGCTTATCAGAGTTTTCAGCAGTTTCGTGAAACAGGTATTCTTCAAAGTTCCCATTTGTCTTCTGAACGTGCAGTTCAACAACCCGTACAGGAACAGCAATACATGGTTGAAACGGTGCAACGTAGTGCTACTGCAGTACACGGCGATTACAAGCATGTATCAATGTCCCACGAACATGGGAATGGCAAATATTACATGCAGGAAACTTTTGTCATTGGTTAGATCACAAACGTCATTTGCTTCCATTAATACTATTCACTGATAAAGCCACATTCCGGCCGCGGTGGCCAAGCGGTTCTAGGCAATTCAGTCCGGAACCACGCTGCTGTTACGGTCGCAGGTTCGAATCCTGGCTCGGGCATGGATGTGTGTGATGTCCTTAGGTTAGTTAGGTCTTAAGTAGTTCTAAATCTAGGGGACTGATGCCCTCAGATGTTAAGTCCCATAGTGCTCAGAGCCATTTGAACCATCTGAAGCCACGTTTACATACACTCCTGGAAATGGAAAAAAGAACACATTGACACCGGTGTGTCAGACCCACCATACTTGCTCCGGACACTGCGAGAGGGCTGTACAAGCAATGATCACACGCACGGCACAGCAGACACACCAGGAACCGCGGTGTTGGCCGTCGAATGGCGCTAGCTGCGCAGCATTTGTGCACCGCCGCCGTCAGTGTCAGCCAGTTTGCCGTGGCATACGGAGCTCCATCGTAGTCTTTAACACTGGTAGCATGCCGCGACAGCGTGGACGTGAACCGTATGTGCAGTTGACGGACTTTGAGCGAGGGCGTGTAGTGGGCATGCGGGAGGCGGGGTGGACGAACCGCCGAATTGCTCAACACGTGGGGCGTGAGGTCTCCACAGTACATCGATGTTGTCGCCAGTGGTCGGCGGAAGGTGCACGTGCCCGTCGACCTGGGACCGGACCGCAGCGACGCACGGATGCACACCAAGACCGTAGGATCCTACGCAATGCCGTAGGGGACCGCACCGCCACTTCCCAGCAAATTAGGGACACTGTTGCTCCTGGGGTATCGGCGAGGACCATTCGCAACCGTCTCCATGAAGCTGGGCTACGGTCCCGCACACCGTTAGGCTGTCTTCCGCTCACGCCCCAACATCGTGCAGCCCGCCTCCAGTGGTGTCGCGAAAGGCGTGAATGGAGGGACGAATGGAGACGTGTCGTCTTCAGCGATGAGAGTCGCTTCTGCCTTGGTGCCAATGATGGTCGTATGCGTGTTTGGCGCCGTGCAGGTGAGCGCCACAATCAGGACAGCATACGACCGAGGCACACAGGGCCAACACCCGGCATCATGGTGTGGGGAGCGATCTCCTACACTGGCCGTACACCACTGGTGATCGTCGAGGGGACACTGAATAGTGAAAGGTACATCCAAACCGTCATCGAACCCATCGTTCTACCATCACCCCTAAGCTTACACACTACTTAACCTAAATCATCCTAAGGACAAACACACACACCCATGCCCGAGGGAGGACTCGAACCTCCGTCGGAACCAGCCGCACAGTCCATGACTGCAGCACCTGAGACTGCTCAGCTAACGGAGGGCTGCTGTTTAGACCAATCCAAAAATACGTGAACGGTGCTATAGTGCTCAGCTGAAAACTCAGAAAATAATGAATTGAAATGTATGTAGTAGCGGAACCTCTCCTGTGCACTAAATCTAAAATAACCCTGGGACTCTGCAATAACAAAGATGGCAGGCGGATAAAACTCTGGTGTTAGGATTGTGTTAGTTCCACACCAAGTGATCCCGGCACACACTGAATTCTGTTTCCAAACGGCCTCATTGTGTGGACGACTGGAGAAAAGGCTTTTCAGAGACAGATGAGCCACAGTGTGTATGCACCCCCCCAGGGGGTCCGCAACTCTTTTGTGGATACGTACGTAGCGAGCACGGGACCCTGAGCTAATGTGGCCCTCCTTCCTTTCCAGGCTGCGTACCTTCCTTTTCCGCATCCATCCCTATCCCCCATCTTCGCCCCCCCACCCCTCACGTCTGCCTTTTTCCTTCCCTTTCTTCCCCTCTGGGAGTATGCTTTGTGCCTACGACCAGAGACGGACGCTCGTAAATGTAACACATTCTTCGCCTTCTCTGCTTGCATGTCTTCATCCTTCCTTTGTCCTTCTCTTTTCCTTACCTCTTCTCTTTACCCTTTTCTCCACTGCGGCGTTTGAGACATCTCTTCTTTCCTTTCCCTTTCTCTTTCTTCCTCCCTGTGCGTGTCTGAAGGCCGACCCACGCCTTTTCATGCCTAGCCAGTGACGGGGTACCGCGTAATTCCCCACCCCGGGTAGACAGGTAGGACACGTATGTACCCCCTGGTAACGGCCAGGCCCAGGGAGGGGTGATTACCCGAGCTGATACCTTCTGAAAGTGCCGATTGGTCCCTCTGTCCGTTTCTCGAGAGGTGTGAATTGAGGTGTGAACAGTCACCTAAGGCGGGAGTGCCCTCGGAGAGGGCCCCCATAAGGGAGGAGCGCGCCATCAGAGACACCGGTAATCGTGGGGGATTCTTCCGCAATGGTTTCCTCATCTTCCACTATGTCTGCTCACTGAGTCTCAGCCACAGACAGTTCTTCCATCGTTGCCACAGTTTCTTGTTGTTTCTCGGTCTGACGAAGGTCACGACTTCTCCACGGCCAACCCTTTCATTATTCAGAAAGGTGTCGACGCAATTGCGGGTCCTGTAAAGTCATGTTCCAGATTACGGAATGGCACCTTGTTGTTAGAAACAGTCAGTGCCCTCCAGGCACAAAAATTGCTGCGTATTTCACTGCTCCACACCTTCCCTGTCCGGGTGGAAGTGCACCACACTTTAAATTCCTCACGTGGAGTCGTTTATACACGCTCCCTCGTCGGATTGTCTGACGAGGAAATTCAACACTACCTGTCTGACCAGGGCGTAACGGCTGTTCATAGAGTTATGAAAAGGGTTGACACGAACATCGTTCCAACCTGTACTCTCTTCTTGACATTTGACAGAGTTCAACTCCCATCGAAAATAAAAGCGGGCTATGAGATATTTTCCGTTCGCCCCTACGTCCCAAACCCTAAGCGTTGCTATCGGTGCCAGCGGTTCAATCATACCAGCCAGTCCTGTTCCAACCCGGCCAAATGTGTTACGTATGGCAAGGATGCCCATGAGGGTGCTTGTCCACCTCCATCCCCTCGTTGCATCAACTGTATGGGTGACCACGCTGCTTCCTCTCGAGATTGCCCCATTTTTAAAGACGAAAAGCTCATTCAGGAAATCAGAGTGAAGGAAAAGGTGTCGACCTTGGCTGCTCGAAAATTATTCGCCAGTCGAAAGCCCACTGTGCCTCAGGCAGGAAAATACAGCACTGTCCTTGCCTCTCCTCGGCCAACAAAGGAGGCGGCCACGCAGACTTGTGATGTCACCTTTAGTGACACGGTCGTCAGATCGGCCAGCGCAAAGATCGCCCGTTCAACCTCCCCACTTTCGCCTGCTCTATCTATGGCTCACCCTTCATCGGGTTCTGCTAAATCATTTCACAACCATCGGTTCCTCCTTCATCTAAACATCATGTTTCCAAGAAGGCTAATAAGAAACCCAGTTCCTCTCCTTCTCCGCCACGTCGTGTCTCATCTACAGCACCACCTGGCGGTAACCGCCCTCGGCCGTCTTCTGTGTCGCCGAGGCGCACTGCTGGCGGCCAATCAACCAGCCGATCGCTGGTGGCAGGAGCTGTTCCTCAACAACCTATGGATCAGGATCTTCTGCCTTCGGCTGAGTGCCGTTACACGCTGTCGGTCGCAAGCTCTGAGCAGTCGTTGAGTTGACGGCAACCTTGGTCACATTCTTCCATTTTCTGTCCACCCTATGTCCATTATCCATTGGAATATCAGCGGCATTCGAACCAATCGGGATGAATTGACGATCTTCTTACGATCCTACTCTCCGGTCATCTTCTGTCTTCAGGAAACAAAGCTGCGTCCCCACGACTGCTTTGTCTTCCCCCATTTTCAGTCAGTCCGATTTGATCTCCCCTCATTCTGTTGAAGGCACTCCAGCACACGGAGGACTCATGATTCTTCTCCATAATACTCTCCATTATCACCCAATCCACTTAAACACTTCCTTCCAAGCAGTCGCTGTCCGTCTTTCCCTTTCTGGATACACCTTCTCTCTTTGTACTGTATACATTCCATCGTCCACATCAATGGCACGAGCTGATCTCCTTCATCTTCTTGGTCAGCTTCCACCCCCCTATTTGCTGGTTGGGGACTTCAGTGCCCACCACCCGCTTTGGGGATCTCCCCATCCTTGTCCGCGTGGCTCACTATTGCTAGACGTCTTCCACCAAGCGGATCTTGTTTGCCTCAAAACTGGGGACCCTACATTTTTGTCTGCCTCCACGACAAATTTCTCCCATTTGGACCTTTCGGTCGGTACTGTTCCGCTAGCTCGGCGCTTCGAATGGTTCGCCCTTGCTGATACACACTCGAGTGACCACTTTCCATGCGTCCTTCCATTGCAACCACAACTGCCAGATATGCGCCCGAGACGTTGAAAGTTTGCCCAAGCCGATTGGACACTTTTTTGTCTCTAGCGACATTCGATGACCGTCACTTTCCTAGCGTCGACGATAAGGTCACTCATATTACAGACGTCATTCTTACAGCTGCGGAACGATCAATACCTCGCACCTCCAAATTGCCCCGGTGCCCCCAGTTCCAGTTGGAACGAGGCATGCCGTGGCGCAATACGTGAGCGGCAACGTGTTCTTCGCGTTTTCAGACACCATCCTACATTGGCCAACTGTATCCGTTATAAGGAGTTCCGTGCGCGGTGCCGTCGCGTCATTCGCGATAGCAAGAAGGCTAGCTCATTTAACACCTTCACTCCCTCCTCGGGCCGGCCGATGTGGCCGTGCGGTTCTAGGCGCTTCAGTCTGGAACCGCGTGACCGCTACGGTCGCAGGTTCGAATCTTGCCTCGGGCATGGATGTGCGTGATGTCATTAGGTTAGTTAGGTTTAAGTAGTTCTACGTTCTAGGGGACTGATGACCACAGATGTTAAGTCCCATAGTGCTCAGAGCCATTTGAACCCTCCTCGGAAGTTTGGAGTCGGATTCGACGGTTATCAGGCGCGCCTAGTTTCTCCCCGGTCCCTGGGCTCACTGTAGCGCATGATACATTAGTGGACCCCGTCGCAATTTCTAACGCATTGGGTCAACACTTTGCTGAGATTTCGAGCTCTTCAAATTACCCGCCAGCGTTTCTCCCGAAGAAATGTGCAGCGAAAGTGCGACCTCTTGCTTTCACCTCTCAAAATCGCGAAAGCTACAATACTGTTTTCTCTAAGCGGGAACTCCAACATGCACTCTCTTCTTCTCGCTCCTCCGCCCCAGGACCGGATGGTATCCACATCCAAATGTTGCTGTATTTATCATACCATAGTCTGCGTTACCTCATTCGCCTTTATAATCGAATTTGGACCGACAGTACTTTTCCCAGACGATGGCGGGCAACTATCGTCGTTCCTGTTCCGAAACCTGGAAAGGACAAACATCTCCCCTGTAGCTATCGCCCCATTTCTCTCATGAGTAGTGTATGTAAGGTTTTGGAGCGTATGGTGAATTGAAACTTCCTGGCAGATTAAAACTGTGTGCCCGACCGAGACTCGAACTCGGGACTTTTGCCTTTCGCGGGCAAGTGCTCTACCATCTGAGCTACCGAAGCACGACTCACGCCCGGTACTCACAGCTTTACTTCTGCCAGTATCTCGTCTCCTACCTTCCAAACTTTACAGAAGCTCTTCCGCGAAACTTGCAGAACTAGCACTCCTGAAGGAAAGGTTACTGTGGAGACATGGCTTAGCCACAGCCTGGGGGATGTTTCCAGAATGAGATTTTCACTCTGCAGCGGAGTGTGAGCTGATATGAAACTTCCTGGCAGATTAAAATTGTGTGCCCGACCTAGACTCGGACTCGGGACCTTTGCCTTTCGCGGACAACTGCTCTACCATCTGAGCTACCGAAGCACGACTCACGCCCAGTACTGCAAGGCAAAGGTCCCGAGTTCGAGTCTCGGTCGGTCACACAGTTTTAATCTGGCAGGAAGTTTCATATCAGCGCACACTCCGCTGCAAAATGAAAATCTCATTCTGGAAACATCCCCAGGCTGTGGCTAAGCCATGTCTCCACGGTATCCTTTCTTTCAGGAGTACTGGTACTGCAAGGTTCGCAGAAGAGCTTCTGTGAAGTTTGGAAGGTACGAGACGAGATACTGGCAGAAGTAAAGCTGTGAGTACCGGGCGTGAGTCGTGCTTCGGTAGCTCAGATGGTACAGCACTTGCCCGCGAAAGGTAAAGGTCCCGAGTTCGAGTCTCGGTCGAGCACACAGTTTTAATCTGCCAGGAAGTTTCATATCAGCTCACACTCCGCTGCAAAGTGAATTCTGGAAACATCCCCCAGGCTGTGGCTAAGCCATGTCTCCACAGTATCCTTTCTTTCAGGAGTGCTAGTTTCGCAAGGTTCGCAGAAGAGCTTCTATAAATTTTGGAAGGTAGGAGACGAGATACTGGCAGAAGTAAAGCTGTGAGTACCGGGTGTGAGTCGTGCGTCGGTAGCTCAGATGGTTCCAGTTCGCCGGCGGCCGGCGTGGAGGTAGGACGTAGTGTGGTGTGCGCTGCGCCGTCTGTGCTTCCGCGTGGTAAGTCTCGCGCTTGCTGCAGCTTAAATCTCTGATTATCGAACACTTCGAGAAGTAATGAGTACTATGCAGTGATGGCTCAGCCAAGTCGAAAAGACACGTTGAAACTTACCTTTGATTCCCGATATGCCAGACCTCAGTCGTTTGAAGTAGAGAATTGGTTAGAAGAAGATGTGAATCTCTCCTTTAATGATACAATCGGGATCCACCTGTCGATTGTAGCTTGTGTCGTGTTTGTTAAACTGCGTAGTTCAGAGTTGTGCGAGAAAATAGTTGAGTCTTCCGCAGGTGTCATGAAATTTAAGCACTCAGATGGAAACGTTGGTGAAGTCACCGTTGCACATGCTGGTTTTGGCATTCGCACAGTTTGAATCTTCGAGTTGCCTTTTGAGATTACAACAGACCAAATTAATGCCGTAATTTCACCCTTCGGTAAAGTGCTCAGCAACATTGCCGAGAAATGGTCAAGCGCGCATAAATTCCCAGTACTAAATGGAGTACGGCCGCTTCGAGTAGAGTTACAAAAGCACATCCCGTCGTACGTCAATGTCTGCGGATATAGAGGGATTGTAATTTATGACGACCAACCGCGAACCTGTAACAACCGCGCCTGTAACAACGTTCGCGCAGAATGTATACAGCGGCGCGTGGCGCAGCTGCCGGCCGGCGAGGCCGCCAGGCCACCGGCGATGACAACACTGCCTGGAACTTACGCCGCCGTGGCACGCGAACGGCCGACTGCTTCCTCAGCCCCTGAATCGTGTGCAAATACAATTTCTCCGGACACTGAAATTCCGATGGACGTCTGTGCCGTCATAGCTGACGACCTACAGGAGTCCCACCAACCTACGAAAACAGTTGAAGTTCCACCGAAACAAAGACAACTAACTTGGCTACTGAAGAAAGTCAAAGGAAATAGGTAGTAGCTTAAGCGAACAGATGGCTGGCAACACGAAAGCGACACCAGTTTCTGAGGAGCGTTCCCCTTCTGTGCTGGAAAAACGGGACGTCCAAGGAAAGCTAACAAAGGAAGCAAGCACCCACCCTCAAGAAGCGAATCACTCTCCTGAAGATTCACTCGTCCCACCCACGACGACAACGTCAACCAGCTGGGCAGACGAAAGCGATCATAACAATGCGGATGACGAAATGACAGAAGTTTCAGAAACTAAAACAGACTGTACTCCAGCCCCAAAGGTGGCTGATTTCTTCAACGAAGACGTCTCCGTGAACGAACTTTCTAAAGAACAAGGACACACCACTGAAACATTTGCTACCGGTGAATATCATTAAAATGAGTTTTAAAGCTGACGCTTGCGAGACAAAACGGAAGAATGTTATTTAAACTTTGACCAAGTAGAACGAACAATATCTGACATACAAGCCTACAAGATCGCTAGAGTAAACCTTAATAGGATTCATAGTTCCTTTAAATTACAGAACTTAAAAGATTTTATATATGCTTCTGACAGTGACATTATTCTTTTACAAGAAGTGACAGACATTGAGCTCGGTAACGTACATGGCTTCAACGCCGTAATAAACCCAGGGCATGGAACGGAAATGGGCACAGCTCTGCTCGCAAAGGAGGGCATAGTAGTCCAAGATGTGGTAACACTACCAAACAGTAAAGGCATAGCGGCCACAACAAACAAAATACGAGTCATTAACGTCTATGCCGCTTCAGGATCCAGCAACAGGCACCGCAGAGCGGAGTTCTTTAAAGAAGAAGTTGTACCACTATTTGGAACTCGATAAGAACACCTTATCCTGGGAGGAGATTTTAACTGTGTTTTGCATGCCAAAGACCAAACTCCCAATTTCAACAAGTGTACTGAACTGGAACGTATAGTTAATGACCTAAGACTAATAGACTCATGGGAGCATATGCACGGTGCCGCCCCTGGCTTCACCCACACCACTAGTCACTCGGCGAGCCGTCTAGACAGGATATATGTAACGCACAATTTGAAACACCACATTTTGCACTCCGAAATATGGCCTACCGTTTTCTCGGATCACGCTGCGTACATATGCACAATCAATCTGACAAAACAAGGGACCTACCGAGGTAGAGGCACATGGAAGCTCAACGTGTCACATCTGGAAGACCAAGCTTGTCAGGAGGCATTTTACAAGTTATGGAGAGAGTGTGAAAGCAAATTTAGCTCGTACAACTCTGGCACTGACTGGTGGCTGAAACATGCCAAACCTAAAATGCGGAGGTTTTTCATAAATTACTCAAAAGACAAAAACATTTGGTACAAATCAACTATAGAATTCTACTTTCAGTGTCTAAGGGATTTGTACAAGTCCGATGTAACTGTTGTGGACAACTACGAAAGAATTAACAAAATTAAAGCAAAAATTTTGGCTCTTCGGCGTAAACAACTGGAAGGCTACCAAATACGGTCGCGTGCCCAGAATATAGCTCAGCACGAGGTCACTTCCATTTATCATGTCATTCGTGAAAGCAAAAGGGCGTCTCGCAAGATATTCTCTGAAATAACAACTGATGATGGAAGGAAGCTGACGAAGCAAAGAGAGATTAAAGAGGCAATCGTACAGCATTTTGAAGCCTTAATGTCTAGTCAACCAGTTGACGAACAGCTTCAAGACGAGTTAATGATCAACCTCCGGGGCAAAGTATGCCACGCGGAAGCACAAACTCTCATCTCGGAAGTGACTGAAGAAGATGTCGACGAAGCTATATATGGAAGCATGAAAAATAAGGCTCCAGGGGCAGACGGAATTGCGGCAGAATTTTATCGCAAATTTAGTGACCTCCTAAAACCCAAGTTAACTCTCATCTGCAACGAACTACTAAACCCTGAAAATGACATCCCGAAAGAATTTCGTGAGGGACTCGTAGTGTTAGTGCCAAAAACCACCAACACGAAAACTGTAATCGCTCTAAGGCCAATTACGCTTTTAAACAGCGATTACAGAATCTTTGGCCGCATCCTCGCTCGCAGGCTGAAAACCTCAATGACCAGCGTCACTGGCCCTTATAAAACAAGTGTGGGCAAAGATAGGAGAATTCTCCAGACCCTTTGTGATTACAGGGACCGAATCTCAACGGCCGACGTCTGCAAAATAAAATGTGCACTCATCTCACTCGACTTTGATAAAGCATTCGTCAGGGTAAATCATCGTTTTCTCCTTCGGACCATGGGCGCAATGGGCTTCCCTCCGAGTTTCATTGCAGTAGTAAGAAATACATTAACAAACAACTCAGCCAGATTTGTCATCAATGGGTACATTAGCCGCCCGATTGACGTCACCAGCTCCATTAGGCAAGGGTGTCCAATGTCAATGGCACTCTTCGCCATCGCCATCGTGCCCCTGCTTGCCTCCCTTATGAAACATCTACAAGGGCTACAAATACATGGAGAAAAGATCGTGTGCAAGGCGTACGCTGATGATGTTGGCTTCCTAGTCGTGAATGGCACTAAAGTAGAGAGCGCACTACAAATAGTAACAAAATATGAACAGACATCTGGTTCAAAACTTAATAGAACAAAGTCGGGGATTTTCAACATCGGCCGTGGAATTGGGACGCAAACGCAGGATCTGTTACGCAAGCTTGTAACCATGAAATGTCTCGGCATAGATTTTAAAAGAAATATCAAACATACTATTGCTGCGAATTATCGAAAATTACTTAACAGCAGACGCGCCTCTGTAGAAACACATAGTATTAGGAAACTCGATGAACTTCAGAAAGTAATAGTAGCAAATGTATATATCACATCCAAAGTTAATTACGTAGCACAAGTTCTGCCACCACCTGCGCCTTTGTTGAAAAGTATTGCATCTGCACTAGGACATTTTGTCAGCCGCGGACATATTTTCAAAGTCAAATATGACATTCTGATGCTCCCTACGAAATGTGGTGGGTTAAATCTCACCGATATCAGCAAAAAAGCGCAAGCCTTATACCTTGCTACCACATACAAACAATGGAAAGAACCACGTGGCACCCTTGCTGCACATTTGTTAAATGAAATAGCTCCTGCTGACATCAGTGCACCTATAAATGTCCAACACATACCCAACGGACTATACCACTTGAAATACTTTTTAGTGGAATACAGCTACATACAGGCTAGGATCCCTGAAAAAGACACCATAAAAGTGAAAGAACTTTACAATAACTTTATGAAAGACAAACCCAGAAACGACGTAGAACAAAAGTATCCTTTTTGTAACTGGGAAACGATATAGCAAAATATTCACTGCCGGAACCTGCCAACGTATGTCAGATCGACCTGGTACTATGCTGTAAACAGGAAAATTACGATGAACTCTAAACTGCAGTCTATTCGATTGGCCGAGTCACCGCTGTGTATATTATGTAATATACCAGATACCGAAGAGCATAGATTGTTGTGTGACAAGGTAAAAGACATATGGCTCTACATAAGACAAAAGATAGCGAGCGTCAGCAGAACTACGCCCAACGCCGTTACGCCTGCTGAATTTTTAAACCCCGACAGTATACCTTACCCTAAAACAAAACGAAACGCAATCAACTGGATGAAAGGTCAAACGATGCATTACATCCTAACAAAAGAATCAAGCAATAGGGAGGACTTCTGGGTATACCTTACAACTGAGCACCAAAAGTTGATGTGTACTAAAAAATACAAAGAAAACTACGCAAATTTTTTAACTAAACCAATACTGTAACCAATAGAAGTGCGTAATTTACATTATCCATCGAAGCATTTCGTATATTAGACGAATGCTTTGTGGCACAAGGTTGCACTTCACGTAGCAAGAGGGGGATATCCAACAGCAAGTACTCAGAGAAGATCATATATATAAACCAGTTAAGTCCATATGTATATATCACTTTGTTTTGAGGGAAGCATACGACACAGTGATGAAACTGGTATCTTCCTTTTATTTAGTATTTTTCTTTCATTCCTTCTTTTCACAAGAAGACATATTTATATTATTTATGTGTAAAATCAGGCAACAGAAGCCTACTTTAATTCATTACCTTTCTGAAGAAGAGAATTTTACTGATCAGCAATAATGAGTTTGCTTCTTTCTGTTTTCCCACGCACGGAGAAAGAAAATTATAGATGCAGTAACTTTTCCATAACAATTATGTGAAAGCCTTCTTAATGGAATTTACATTTATTTTTATTCAAGCCATGTTGCGAACAAAGGCAGCAGAAGGGGCATACTAGTTTGTCGGACATCAGAAGCGAGTTTCCACATTATCAAGTTACATTCTCTCTTTAAAGGCGATGAAGCCGGGCCGAGAAGGCAAAAATTGGCGATCGTAAAGGACGGGTTGAAGGGGAGGATAGAGACCAGACTAAAAAAAAAAAAAAAAAAAAAAAAAAAAAAAATAAAAAGGGTAGAGCACTTGCCCGCGAAAGGCAAAGGTCCCGAGTTCGAGTCTCGCTCGGGCACACAATTTTAATCTGCCAGGAAGTTTCATATCAGCGCACACTCCGCTGCAGAGTGAAAAATCTCATTCTGGTATGGTGAACTGCCGTTTAGCTTGCTGGCTGGAGTCCCGCAGTCTTTTAACACCTGCCCAATGCGGTTTCCGAAAGCATCGTTCTGCAGTTGACCATCTTGTTGCTCTCTCCACTTATATCATGAACAATTTTCTCCGGGAACGCCAAACAGTAGCGATATTTTTTGATCTGGAGAGAGCATACGATACCTGTTGGAGGACAGGCATCCTCCGCACACTGTTCTCTTGGGGCTTTCGCAGTCGGTTGCCCCTTTTTCTTCGCGAATTTGTGGCGGAGCGCACATTTAAAGTGCGGGTGAACACTACTCTCTCCCGTACTTTCTCCCATGAAAATGGGGTACCCCAGGACTCCGTGCTAAGTGTTGTACAGTTTGCCATTGCCATAAATCCAATTATGGATTGTCTCCTTCCTGATGTCTCGGGCTCCCTCTTTGTGGACGATTTTGCGATCTACTACAGCTCTCAACGGACCAGCCTTCTTGAACTACGTCTTCAAGGCTGTCTTGATCACCTCCACTCTTGGAGCATCGAAACCGGCTTCCGCTTTTCTCCCAGTAAGACCGTTTGTGTTAATTTTTGGCGTCGTACGGAGTTTCTTCCACCTTCCTTATATCTAGGACCTGTCGACCTTCCGTTTTCGGACGTCGCTAAATTCTTTGGTCTTATGTTTGACAGAAAACTGTGCTGGTCCTCCCACGTTTCCTATCTTTCGGCTCGCTGTCTGCGATCCCTCAACACCCTCCGTGTCCTGAATGGTACCTCCTGGGGAGCAGACCGAGTGGTCCTTCTCCGCCTCTATCGCGCCTTAGTGCGCCCGACATTGGACTATGGAAGCATAGTTTACTCCTCTGCTCGGCCGTCTATTCTTCGTCGTCTCGACTCTATCCACCACCGTGGATTACGTTTAGTGTCTGGAGCTTTTTACACCAGCCCTGTTGAAAGCCTTTATGCTGAGGCTGCTGAACCTCCGCTGTCCAATCGGCGAGCTGTCCTTCTGAGTCGTTATGCTAGCCATCTGTCTTCCATGCCTGCTAATCCGGCACATGACATTTTTTTCGACGCCTCCTTGGATTTAGGGTATGCAGGCCGCCATTCCTCCCTACTACCACCAGGAGTCCGCTTCCGTCAACTGCTCCATTCTCTTTCCTTCCGCTTTCCTAAAACTTTTTTGACAACTTGGGGTACAGCAACGTCTTGGCTCCGTCCCCGGACCTGCCTGCTTCGTGACCTTTGTCAGTTTCCCAAGGATGGTACCCCTTCACTTGTTTATCGTCGGGCATTTTCTGCTCTATGTGCACAAATGAAGGAAGCCACATTTATTTACACTGACGGCTCAAAAACATCGTTTTGGTGTAGGGAGTGCCTATATTGTAGGCGACACCCCAAATTGATTTCGGCTTCCCGACCAGTGTTCGGTTTATACTGCGGAGCTTTACGCTGTTCTCCAGGCTGTCCAATACATCCGTCGCCATCAGCGGATACAGTATGTTATCTGTTGAGATTATCTCAGCTCTCTTCTCAGTCTCCAAGCTCTCTACCCTGTGCACCCTCTCGTCCATCGGATTCAGGACTGCCTCCACTTGCTCCACTTGGGAGGCGTCTCGGTGGCGTTCCTCTGGATCCCAGGACACGTTGGTATCTGTGGAAATGAGGCGGCCGATATAGCGGCCAAGGCTGCAGTCTCTCTTCTTCGGCCATCTATTCGCACGATTTCCTTCGCCGATCTACGGAGTGTTTTATGTCGTCGTGTTGTTCTTTTATGGCATGCACATTGGTCGACACTTCCCCATAATAAATTGCGGGACGTGAAAGCTCTTCCCTGTGCTTGGACCTCTTCCTCCCGAACGCGTCGTCGGGTGGAGGTAATTTTATCTAGACTCCGGATAGGGCACTGTCTTTTTAGCCATCGACATCTTTTAAGCGGCGATCCTCCGCCACTCTGTCCCCACTGCTCTCAGCTGTGGACGGTAAGACACCTTTTACTTGAGTGCCCCTATTTTACTCCGTTACGCGCCAGTCTACAGCTGTCGCCTGAAATATCGTCCATTCTAGCAGAGAGTCTAAGCTGAGAGAGGCTAAGGAGTTGCCTGGTTTCTAACATCCTGATTAAATGACGGTTAACCATTCGTTATGGGTCTGTTCTACACCGCTCTTTAAGACGACTCTCCGGTAAATACTGGGACAGGTCAGTCCTTTCTTGATTTGAGGAGAGGTATCGAAATGGCATATCTCCACGAGTTGGGAAAGTGGCCTATCTGCCGTATCAAATTAAAACACTCCAGGAGGATTTTCTTTGGTGCTCCTAGCAAATGTCGAAACATGCTGCACTGGATTTGGTCGTGACCGGGTGCAGTATCACCAGCCTCAAATAGTGCCACATAGACAAAAGGCAGTTGTAACACTCAAAACTACTTTATCTGAAATCCAGCTGGCCCCACTCTATGGTCGTACGGCAGAGGTGGAACGCCGGATCCCGGCTGGCATTTTCAGTAGTCGTTGCAAAATGCTCTGCCATCGTCTGAGTGATGTCTTCTGCCGTTGGTTGGAGACAACCCTGTTTCAGCACTGCTGCTATTGGTAAACGACTGTATTTACCGGCAGTCCGTCTGATGTCTTCACATACTTTTGTAGAACGAGTAGAAATGGCGATAGTACAGAAACGCTTGTCATGAGCTTTCCTTGCGCTCCTTAATCGCGCGTCGTGGCTTGGCTCTCGCGACTTTACAGTCTGCAAGACTGTCTGCTGTTTGGCGGCGTTTAAACCGCCGCACAGTGGAATATTTGTATCGAAGAAATGGCTAAAATTGCAAAAATTGAAGTTTTCCCAGCGATGGTAGTAAGCATATTTTACAGTAAATGATGAGCTAGTAGGTTCACACCTCAATTTTCAGGGGCCTGAGACGTTTTTATTAGTCCCTAGCAACAGCAAACTTGAGCGTTTTCTGCCGGAGGATGTTTTGCTTGATTAGCTGGATTCTAATTATTTAAAGATTGTTTTAAAGTGGAGCAGATCGAAATGTTAACGAAATGTAACAGCTTGTGTTTAAAATATGGGCTATTCTTACTTAAATTTGTAACACGGTAACTAAACAATGTTTTAGTTCATCTGTCATACTCTTTAGTCAGGGCTTGTCGAACCTATTCTACAGTCGTGTTTGGAACAGTAGTGAGAGCCGGCTGCAAAGATAAAAATTCTCGAATTTTCTCCAACGGAAATACAAGTATAAGATTTTTCAAATAATATACTGCTTTTATTTATCGTATCGATAATTCATGTGTTTATATTATAAACGACCTTAGAACTGAATATCTAACCTGTATGACTCATATGAATCTGCAAAACCTTATTTTTCACATTTAGTGATCTTTTCATTCAATAATCACTATTTTTGATAAAAAATGAAATGGAAGAATTTAGCATAACCAGAAAAGAAACATCAAATATGGCATAGTAGTACAAAGAAGACGGGAGATAATAATGGAATTGTCGTGCAAAGATGAAATTTGTCGATAATTACACATGGAGGTGAAAAAAAGAAGGGAGACGGCACCATAGACTTAACGCTGTACGTTGTTTTGAAGCCAGAGTGGGCGGGGCCTGCCGTTATCTTAAATAGCCCAAATCATTAGCAGACTACTGTTATGACTGCTTATTGCTCATTACTTCTGTCGTGCCACGACAATTGTTGTAAAAACTAAAACCTACAGCGTTTACAGAAGTAAAATAATATCAGGAAAGCAATTTGAATATTTTTCTGTTCTTGAATGCGTACTTGCTCTAGTAATACGACACATTCGGCTTCGTTAATGTAACTTGCTTTTTGTTGATATATTTTCAGTAACCAAGAAACAGAGGAAATGATTAGAGAAGCGTGCCTTCGGAATCAGTTTAATTCCACTTTTATTTTATTTGTATCAATAGTAAATGAAGCTGGAACTCGGAAAACAGTGCTTGTTTGCTTACTGGTACTGCTCCTTGTTCAGCTTTCAGCTTATATGCTCAACGTTTCTAATGTTCACACGTTGCAAGAAAGTTACCTTGTGTTCTTTTCTAGCCCATAAACGTGTACAGTGTGAGAAGAAACAAGGCGTGCTATCTTATGAATGTCAGCAAACTGAACGAATATTGAAATGTGAAAGAAACAGAACTGCTTACAGGTATATCTCCATACAGAATAGAATTCTTGTTTCATTAGATTGCCAGTGCATTAATTTCACTGTAAGCTTCATATATTTTCAATATGAAATCTTTCCTTAAAATATGTATGTACCAGCATTACGGAATACCATAAATGTGATTGAGGGAATGGTCTCATACGCTTAGACCCCGTAAGATGGGTATTTTGCTTTACCATGTACGCAAGTCACTTTTTAGTAATTATCGTCTAACCTGTGTAACACATAGACCTACCCTTCTATCTGTAGCCTAATTTTTTTTTTATTTTTTCCTGAAGTACTTCTAGCCAGTACCTCTGACAGTGTTTCAAGAATAACCAAACATATCACAACTGGAATGTACGTCTACTTTGATCATATGCTTCATTTTACTCTTAAATTTCACTGTGATGTTTTGAAATGTCGTGTGGTGAGCGCCTGCTTTCGAGTAGACCGGTCGCCTGGTGCTAGTCTTTTTAGTTGACGCCTCTTCGGCGACTTGCGTGTCGATGAGGATGATATGATGATGAGGATAACACGACACCCAATCCCAGAGCGAAGAAAATCTCTGACACAGCCGGGAATCGAACCCGGGCTCCGCGCATGGCATTCTGCCACGCTGACTACTCAGCTATGGAGGCGGACGTTCTTATGTTTTCAAAGAACGTTAAGTCCAAACCTCGCTTTCAGATACATCAATAAGTTAGATCATGTTCCATGTATCATTTGAGTATAAATCGTAATGATGTAGAACGAGTCATTTACTGTCAACATCAATATTCTTGTAAATAAGCCTCCATGTTGACCATTTATTGTTTTTTTATATTAAATACAGACAGATGTCAATCAGCAATTCCTATCCATCATCATTTACACGTTAAAATAAGAGACAGTCTTCTGCGGAATAGAAGTTGTGAGAGAGTAATGTTTCCAATTTAGTTTCAAAATTTACTTTGCTGTCTGACAGGTATTTTATAAACGATCAACACTTTTGGGTACGGCATTCTGAACCTCCATTTGTGCTACAGACAACCTTTATGTGGCGTAATGATTGTCTTTTTTTCTGGTATTATAATTACGTACCTCATTCTTCCTGTTGAAGTACAGTGGATTACCTACAACAAACTTCATAAGTGAGTAACTATGCTGTGAAACGGATAGATTGCATCTCACACGACAAACAGCAGGCAAGCAAGACGAAAAGAGTGTTCACGTAACTTTTCAGTCGAAGCTTTCTTCAGAAAGGAAGCAAAGCACACATACACATTCATACAATCCTACACACAAAACTCACACGCACGTGACCGCTGTCTTTGGATGTTCTAGCCACAATTCTTTTTTAAGGGGGAAGAAATTTGAACAATGAATAATTATCTGCAGGAGGAATTTAGGGAATGAGATATTGCCACGACAATCAGCGAGGTTACACAACCGTGTGTTTTGCTGGAACGAGACTGTCGGAGTATTTGTGATTTGAAACGCAACGAAAAGCACAGGGAAGAATAGTAAGAACGGAAGCTGAGCAAAGTACGGCAAGTCTAAAGTCAAGTGACAGAAATAGAACCACCACAATAAAAGTAAACAGTGCAACAATAATTCATGTATACAAAAGAAAATACTGCTTGAACGGCTCCATTTACGAATGAAATGTAATTGCTTTAAACTTTAGATTAAGATCTGATATATTATTGCACGTGTAAACAACGGAAGCTGGCATTTTTTATGAAACGACTACGTCTCCACACAATCAGAGCACCGAGAGCGGTCGAAGCTGGGCACGAGCACGTGAGAGTGACGTCACGGGTAAGTATCAACGCTGTGTATCATGGTGGTATGAATGCTTTGAACCTAACGTTTTGGGATACTTAATATGGCGGACGTCGGCTTCAAGTTTGTGACGTAATGACAACGCCATTTTTTTTAAATTTCCATGTATTTACAGTAGTAAGTGCTGTGACCTGATGGACACAGGGCGAAACGCTTCCCCCTGAGCCGCCATTACATTAATGTTATCTCCACTGTTGTTGCTGCTACAGACACACTGATTTGTTACGAATATTTTTGCGTTTCTTAGAGAGTGTCATCTTTATTAAGTTGCCAGTACCTTAATGTTGTTGTTGTTGTGGTCTTCAGTCCTGAGACTGGCTTGATGCAGCTCTCCATGCTACTCTGTCCTGTGCAAGCTTCTTCATCTCCCAGTACCCACTGCAACCTACATCCTTCTGAATATGCTTAGTGTATTCATCTATTGGTCTCCCCCTACGATTTTTACCCTCCACGCTGCCCTCCAATACTAAATTTGTGATCCCTTGATGCCTCAGAACATGTCCTACCAACCGATCCCTTCTTCTAGTCAAGTTGTGCCACAAACTTCTCTTCTCCCCAATCCTATTCAATACTTCCTCATTAGTTATGTGATCTACCCGTCTAATCTTTAGCATTCTTCTGTAGCACCACATTTCGAAAGCTTCTATTCTCTTCTTGTCCAAACTATTTACCGTCCATGTTTCACTTCCATACATGGCGACACTCCATACAAATACTTTCAGAAATGACTTCCTGACACTTAAATCTATACTCGATGTTAACAAAGTTCTCTTCTTCAGAAACGCTTTCCTTGCCATTGCCAGTCTACATTTTATATCCTCTCCACTTCGACCATCATCAGTTATTTTGCTCCCCAAATAGAAAAACTCCTTTACTACTTTAAGTGTCTCATTTCCTAACCGAATACCCTCAACATCACCCGACTTAATTCGACTACATTCCATTATCCTCGTTTTGCTTTTGTTGATGTTCATCTTATATCCTCCCTTCAAGACACCATCCATTCCGTTCAACTGCTCTTCCAAGTCCTTTGCTGTCTCTGACAGAATTACCATGTCATCGGCGAACCTCAAAGTTTTTATTTCTTCTCCATCGATTTTAATACCTACTCCGCAACTTTTGTTTTGTTTCCTTCACTGCTTGCTCAATATACAGATTGAATAACATCGGGGAGAGGCTACAACCCTGTCTTACTCCCTTCCCAACCACTGCTTCCCTTTCATGTCCCTCGAATCTTATAACTGCCATCTGGTTTCTGTACAAATTGTAAATAGCCTTTCGCTCCCTGTATTTTACCCCTGCCAGCTTTAGAATTTGAAAGAGAGTATTCCAGTCAACATTGTCAAAAGCTTTCTCTAAGTCTACAAATGCTAGAAACGTAGGTTTGCCTTTCCTTAATCTTTCTTCTAAGATAAGTCGTAAGGTCAGTATTGCCTCACGTGTTCCAGTATTTCTACGGAATCCAAACTGATCTTCCCCGAGGTCGGCTTCTACTAGTTTTTCCATTCGTCTGTAAAGAATTCGTGTTAGTATTTTGCAGCTGTGGCTTATTAAACTGATTGTTCGGTAATTTTCACATCTGTCAACACGTGCTTTCTTTGGGATTGGAATTATTATATTCTTGTTGAAGTCTGAGGGTATTTCGCCTGTTTCATACATCTTGCTCACCAGACGGTAGAGTTTTGTCAGGACTGGCTCTCCCAAGGCCGTCAGTAGTTGTTGTCTACTCCGGGGGCCTTGTTTCGACTCAGGTCTTTCAGTGCTCTGTCAAACTCTTCACGCAGTATCGTATCTCCCATTTCATCTTCATCTACATCCTCTTCCATTTCCATAATATTGTCCTCAAGTACATCGCCCTTGTATAGACCCTCTTTATACTCCATCCACCTTTCTGCTATCCCTTCTTTGCTTAGGACTGGGTTTCCATCTGAGCTCTTGATGTTCATACAAGTGGTTCACTTATCTCCAAAGGTATCTTTAATTTTCCTGTAGGCAGTATCTATCTTACCCCTAATGAGATAAGCCTCTACGTCCTTACATTTGTCCTCTAGCCATCCCTGCTTAGCCATTTTGCACTTCCTGTCGATCTCATTTTTGAGACATTTGTATTCCTTTTTGCCTGCTTCATTTACTGCATTTTTATATTTTCTCTTTCATCAATCAAATTCAATATTTCTTCTGTTACCCAAGGATTTCTACTAGCCCTCGTCTTTCTACCTACTTGATTCTCTGCTGCCTTCACTACTTCATCCCTTAAGCTACCCATTCTTCTTCTACTGTATTTCTTTCCCCCATTCCTGTCAATTGTTCCCTTATGCTCCTCCTGAAACTCTGTGCAACCTCTGGTTCTTTCAGTTTATCCAGGTCCCATCTCCTTAAATTCCCACCTTTTTGCAGTTTCTTCAGTTTTAATCTACAGGTCATAACCAATAGATTGTGGTCAGAGTCCACATCTGCCCCTGGAAATGTCTTACAATTTAAAACCTGGTTCCTAAATCTCTGTCTTACCATTATATAATCTATCGGATACCTTTTAGTATCTCCAGGGTTCTTCCATGTATACAACCTTCTATCATGATTCTTAAACCAAGTGTTAGCTATGATTAAGTTGTGCTCTGTGCAAAATTCTACCAGCCGGCTTCCTCTTTCATTTCTTACCCCCAATCCATAATCACCTACTACATTTCCTTCTCTCCCTTTTCCTACACTCGAATTCCAGTCACCCATGACTATTAAATTTTCGTCTCCCTTCACTATCTGAATAATTTCTTTTATTTCATCATACATTTCTTCAATTTCTTCGTCATCTGCAGAGCTAGTTGGCATATAAACTTGTACTACTGTAGTAGGCATGGGCTTTGTGTCTATCTTGGCCACAATAATGCGTTCACTATGCTGTTTGTAGTAGCTTACCCGCATTCCTATCTTCCTATTCATTATTAAATCGACTCCTGCATTACCCCTATTTGACTTTGTGTTTATAATCCTGTAGTCACCTGACCAGTAGTCTTGTTCCTCCTGCCACCGAACTTCACTAATTCCCACTATATCTAACTTTAACCTATCCATTTCCCTTTTTAAATTTTCTAACCTACCTGCTCGATTAAGGGATCTGACATTCCTCGCTCCTATCCGTAGAACGCCAGTTTTCTTTCTCCTGATAACGACATCCTCTTGAGTAGTCCCCGCCCGGAGATCCGAATGGGGGACTATTTTACCTCCGGAATATTTTACCCAAGAGGACGCCATCATCATTTAATCATACAGTAAAGCTGCATGCCCTCGGGAAAAATTACGGCTGTAGTTTCCCCTTGCTTTCAGCCGTTCGCAGTACCAGCACAGCGAGGCCGTTTTGATTAATGTTACAAGGCCAGATCAGTCAATCATCCAGACTGTTGCCCTTGCAACTACTGAAAAGGCTGCTGCCCCTCTTCAGGAACCACACGTTTGTCTGGCCTCTCAACAGATACCCCTCCGTTGTGGTTGTACCTACGGTACGGCTATCTGTATCGCTGAGGCACACAAGCCTCCCCACCAACGGCAAGGTCCATGGTTCATGAAAGGCGGGGGGGAGTACCTTAATACTCTTACATTTAAGTTATATCTCTTTGCTTGACTTGTTTGTGTGTTATAAAATGATGATTTTAAATTATGTTTTCGCCAACAATGAAACCAGATTGTATCTCACAAATCGTTTGTCTCAAATATAGACTACTAAAGAATACACATATACTTGTATACTCTTTTCTACAAACCACAACATACAAACTAGTACTTACAATTGTGATATTGGCCTTGGTATTGTTCAAATGTTTTGTTTTTGACCCATTGTATTCGATAGGTAAACGTTATAATTTTACTGCCGTACCACAGGTCACTATTATTTCGGTTTTCAGGCACTGAAAATGTGAAAAAAAGAAAAGAAATCCAGAGTAGCTTTATAACAACAGATCAAGGAATGTTCAGTCAATGACAAGTTGAAGAGCGTTGATAATAGTCGCTGAAGTTCATTAAATTGGTCAGGGACCGATGACCTCAGCAATTTGGTACATTAGGAATTCACACATATTTGAACATTTTTTTAATTGATCGCTCAGATATTTCAAATCTGAAGCTAAGAAAAAGTGAATTTCAGCAAAGCCTGAAGAGAAGGGATTCCTGGAGGATATTGTAACTGTTGAATTACTGAATTAGTTTGAGAGAATATTTAATAGCAATTATTGCTAGAAATTATGGCAACCCAATTTCTTATGGAGCGATCATGTACGTGACAAGGCGTTTGACTATCCCAATAGAAGCATTCCTGTCATCATATCGCCACCAAAATCTACACAGCAAATTAAGGTATCACATGGGTATACGTTGAAATTTTCAAACCAAAAGTCCCTAAATTGTGGAAAGCAGCGTGGTACAACTCATTAACATAAAAAAAGTTGACGAATGCATATAGACATCGCAGGCGCCACTCTAAGAACGGCAGAGAATTAGTTTACGGGTACTTACACTTTCAATTAATTTGAAATTGAATGGGAGTGCTTTAAATATTTGGATCAATTTTGGCGACGATTTAGGTATAAATAATCTACTATGCGTCGTAGAGCCTCATGCCTGCCCAGATTGTTGAGTGGCACGCAGCGAAGAGATTACTGATCTCAATCATTTGCTTAAAATAGCAGTGAAATAAAACTACTTTTAATTTAATGGGAAAGTGTACCAACAATCTGACGACCTTGTAATGGGCAGCCCATTGGCAGGCATTCTAAGAGAAATCTTTATTAACTCACTGTAGAAAAAAAATTCAAAAATTATTAAGCTGCTAAACTAGGTATTCATTCGTATTCTAGATGACAATCTGGTCGTTTACAGATAATGTAATAACGGCATTGAAGGTTTATTTAAGATTGTAATGAACGTCATCGAGAAGTTAACATAACTTGTGAACTTGGCAACGAGAACCGTCAACTTAATTATCTAGATCTTTGAATATAATTAACTATAAGATCTCCTTCGGGACGTTTTAAAAAGAAACTAGTACAGACTAGGATTTTCCCTCCAGCTCAACACATCCTCTATCTCACGAAAAATCCTTTTTCCGTTCAGTCGTTCATCGGGCTGTTTTAATACCCTTATCTCCCGAAAAAATTAAATTTGAAATGAATTTAATAAAAACTGTAGTAATTAATATTGGTTATGAAGTTCCTTAGTCGATAATATTTCCAAAGCAGAATCTAACATCAGAGTTACTGCTTAAGGTAATATTGCTAATACAATCTAACAGCAGAGTCACTGATCTAGGTAATATTGGTGATAGTGACTGTCATCAAACAAACAAAAATTTCTCAATACCGTACTTAGGGACCAATTCCTACAGAATTCGTCGTCTGCTAGGAAAAATATATGGATGGAACGTCGCTTTTTCCACTAATAATAGTTTGTGGAAAAATCTAATTCACAATTTGAAATCTCGGATTACTCCTTAGCGTAATTCAGTGGTCTACAAAATAAATTGTGGCGCTTGTTCAGTTTATTACATAGGATAGACCGGAAGAGCCATTGGTATCAAGTAAAAAGAGCATTTATTAGGAAGAGAAGTTACTAACGAGCGTAGTTTACCCTTTGCGAATCACTTGCTTATTACAGGCCACAAACCGAAGGGAGTCAATTAAGTTACTATCCTATAAAAAAAAGTTGTAGACATGATGATATAGAAAAAACTGTAAATTAAACATGTGTCCGTTAATGATGATCTCGTTCTTAAACGAACAGCTGCAACTGCAAAATAAAAATTTCTTTACAGGCTTCAAACCGCTATACGCATCTTTTTACATCCTGTCATTTTTTGGCTGAGACATTTTACAAGCAGCTCTCAAACATAGTTTTCCTCCCGTTTTCAGTTATTTTTATTGTATTCCGTAGCCGTTATTCCTGCTATATTGATTCTATACATGAACCATGGACCTTGCCGTTGGTGGGGAGGCTTGCGTACCTCAGCGATACAGATAGCCGTACCGTAGGTGCAACCACAACTGAGGGGTATCTGTTGAAAGGCAGACAAACGAGTGGTTCCTGAAGAGGGGCAGCAGCCTTTTTAGTAGTTGCAGGGGCAACAGTCTGGATGATTGACTGATCTGGCCTTGTAACACTAACCAAAACGGCCTTGCTGTGCTGGTACTGCGAACGGCTGAAAGCAAGGGGAAACTACAGCCGTAATTTTTCCCGAGGGCTTGCAGCTTTACTGTATGGTTAAATGATGGTGGCGTCCTTTTGGGTAAAATATTCCGGAGGCAAAATAGTCCCCCATTCGGATCTCCGAGCGGGGACTACTCAGGAGGACATCGTTATCAGGAAAAAGAAAACTGGCGTTCTATGGATCGGAGCGTGGAATGTCAGATCCTTTAATCGAGCAGGTAGGTTAGAAAATTTAAAAAGGGAAATGGATAGGTTAAAGTTAGATATAGTAGGAATTAGTGAAGTTCGCTGGCAGGAGGAACAAGACTTTTGATCTGGCGAATACAGGGTTATTAATACAAATAGGGGTAATGCAGGAGTCGGTTTAATAATGAATAACAAAATAGGAGTGCGGGTAAGCTACTACAAACAGCTTACTACAGTAGTACAAGTTTATATGCCAACTAGCTCTGCAGACGACGAAGAAATTGAAGAAATGTATGATGAAATAAAATAAATTATTCAGATAGTGAAGGGAGACGAAAATTTAATAGTCATGGGTGACTGGAATTCGGTAGTACGAAAAGGGAGAGAAGGAAATGTAGTAGGTGAATATGGATTGGGGCTAAGAAGTGAAAGAGGAAGCCGCCTGGTAGAATTTTGCACAGAGCATAACTTAATCATAGCTAACACTTGTTTCATGAATCATAAAAGAAGGTTGTATGCATGGAAGAAGCCTGGAGATACTGCCAGGTTTCAGATAGATTATATAATGGTAAAACTGAGATTTAGGAACCAGGTTTTAAACTGTAAGACATTTCCAGGGGGCGGATGTGGACTCTGACCACAATCTATTGGTTATGAACTGTAGATTAAAACTGAAGAAGCTGCAAAAAGGTGGGAATTTAAGGAGATGGGACCTGGATAAGCTGACAAAACCAGAGGTTGTACAGAGTTTCAGGGAGAGCTCAAGGGAACAATTGACAGGAATGGGGGAAAGAAATACAGTAGAAGAAGAATGGGTAGCTTTGAGGAATGAAATAGTGATGGCAGCAGAGGATCAAGTAGGTAAAAAGACGAGGGCTAGTAGAAATCCTTGAGTAACAGAAGAAATATTGAATTTAATTGATGGAAGGAGAAAATATAAAAATGCAGTAAATGAAGCAGACGAAAAGGAATACAAATGTCTCAAAAATGAGATCGACAGGAAGTGCAAAATGGCTAAGCAGGGATGGCTAGAGGACAAATGTAAGGATGTAAGGATGTAGAGGCTTATCTCATTAGGGGTAAGATAGATACTGCCTACAGGAAAACTAAAGAGACCTTTGGAGAAAAGAGAACCACTTGTATGAATATCAGGAGCTCAGATGGAAACCCAGTTCTAAGCAAAGAAGGGAAAGCAGAGAGTTGGAAGGAGTATATAGAGGGCCTGTACAAGGGCGATGTACTTGGGGACAATATTAAGGGAATGGAAGAGGATGTAGATGAAGATGAAATGGGAGATACGATACTGCGTGAAGAGTTTGACAGAGAACTGAAAGAGCTGAGTCGAAACAAGGCCCCCGGAGTTGACAACATCCCATTAGAACTACTGACGGCCTTGGGAGAGCCTGTCCTGACAAAACTCTACCATCTGATGAGGAAGATGTACGAGACAGGTGAAATACCCTCAGACTTCAAGGAGAATATAATAATTCCAATCCCAAAGAGAGCAGGTGCTGACAGATGTGAACAATACCGAACAATCAGTTTAATAAGTAACGGATGCAGAATACTAACGCGAATTCTTTACAGACTAATGGAAAAACTGGTAGAAGCCGACCTCGGGGAAGATCAGTTTGGATTCCGTAGAAATATTGGAACACGTGAGGCAATACTGACCCTACGGCTTATCTTAGAATCTAGATCAAGGAAAGGCAAACCTACGTTTCTAGCATTTGTAGACTCAGAGAAAGCTTTTGACAATGTTGAATGGAATACTCTCTTTCAAGCTCTGAAGGTGGCAGGGGTAAAATACGAGGAGAGAAAGGCTATTTACAATTTGTACATAAACCAGATGTCAGTTATAAGATTTGAGGGACATGAAAGGAAAGCAGTGGTTGGGAAGGGAGTAAGACAGGGTTGTAGTTTCTCCCCGATGTTATTCAATCTGTATATTGAGCAAGCAGTGAAGGAAACAAAACAAAAGTGCGGAGTAGGTATTAAAATCCATGGAGAAGAAATAAAAACTTTGAGGTTCGCCGATGACATTGTAATTCTGTCAGAGACAGCAAAGGACTTAGAAGAGCAGTTGAACGGAATGGATAGTGTCTTGAAAGGAGGATATAAGATGAACATCAACAAAAACAAAACAAGGATAATAGAATGTATTCGAATTATGTCAGGTGATGTTGAGGGTATTATTTTAGGAAATGAGACACTTAAAGTAAAGGAGTTTTTCTATTTGGGGAGCAAAATAACTGATGATGGTCGAAGCAGAGAGGATATAAAATGTAAACTGACAATGGCAAGGAAAGCGTTTCTGAAGAGGAGAAATTTGCTAACATCGAGTATACTGAGCGTTACAAAAAGGTACGGCCAAACTTTCAGGCAACATTCCTCACAGACAAATAAAGAAAAGATGTTATGTGGACATGTTTCCAGAAACGCTTAATTTCCATGTTAGAGCTCATTTTAGTTTCGTTCTTCAACCTACGCCCAATGGAGCACGTTATCATGATTTTATACGGGATACTCTACCTGTGCTGCTAGAACATGTTTCTTTACAAGTACGACCCAACATGTGGTTCATGCACGATGGAGCTCCTGCACATTTCAGTCGAAGTGTTCGTACGCTTCTCAACAACAGATTCGGTGACCAATGGATTGGTAGAGGCGGACCAATTCCATGGCCTCCATGCTCTCCTGACCTCAACCGTCTTGACTTTCACTTGTGGGGGCATTTGAAAGCTCTTGTCTACGCAACTCCGGTACCAAATGTAGAGACTCTTCGTGCTCGTATTGTGGACGGCTGTGATACAATACGCCATTCTCCAGGGCTGCATCAGCGCATCAGGGATTCCATGCGACAGAGGGTGGATGCATGAATCCTCGCTAACATTTTGAACATTTCCTGTAACAAAGTGTTTGAAGTCACGCTGGTAAGTTCTGTTGCTGTGTGTTTCCATTCCATGGTTAATGTGATTTGAAGAGTAGTAATAAAATGAGCTCTAACATGGAAAGTAAGCGTTTCCAGACACATGTCCACATAACATATTTTCTTTCTTTGTGTGCGAGGAATGTTTCCTGAAAGTTTGGCCGTACCTTTTTTAACACCCTGTAGATGTCAGTGTCAGGAATTCGTGCCTGAAAGTATTTGTATGGAGTGTAGCCATGTATGGAAGTTAAACATGGACGATACATAGTTTGGACAAGAAGCGAACAGAAACTTTCGAAATGTGGTGCTACAGAAGAATGCTGAAGATTATATGGGTAGATCATAAAACTAATGAGGAGGTATTGAATAGGATTGGGGAGAAGAGAGGTTTGTGGCACAACTTGACTAGAAGAAGGGATCGGTTGTTAGGACATGTTCTGAGGCATCAAGGGATCACCAATTTAGTAATGGAGGGAAGCGTAGAGGATAAAAATCGTAGAGGGAGACCAAGAGAGGAATACACTAAGCATATTCAGAGGGATGTAGTTTGCAGTAGGTACTGGGAGATGAAGAAGCTTGCACAGGATAGAGTAGCATGGAGAGCTGCTTCAGACCAGTCTCAGGACTGAAGACCACAACAATAACAACAATGATATATGCACTGGACAGATGCCGTATATCATTTGCTGCTTCCATGTGCAGCATATCCTATACATTTCATTTATGGATCACCAATTTAGTAATGGAGGGAAGCGTAGAGGGTAAAAATCGTAGAGGGAGACCAAGAGATGAATACACTAAGCAGATTCAGGAGGATGTAGTTTGCAGTAGGTACTTTTATATATAAGTAATACTTCTTCTGTTTTTAATTGCCTGAGGCACCTTGTCACAGTTCGCGCGGCTCCCCCCGTCGGAGGTTCGAGTCCTCACTAGGGCATGCGTGTGTGTGTGTGTTGTCCTTAGCGTAAGTTATTTTAAGTTCGATTAAGTAGTGTGTGAGCCTAGGGACCGATGACCTCAGTAGTTTGGTCTCATAGTCCTTACCACAAATTTTCAATTTTTTGATTCTCTTGTTCTACATAAAGCTTTAAAAAAATTGAAATTTCTCTGGTGTTGACTAAAATTTTTTATAGCTCAGTATAACTTATTGTGATGAAGTTACTCTTAGTCGTTATCGAAAAGGTCAGTGCAATTAAATTGGTGCAACCGAATGGTTGTTTTTATCCTTTTTTAAAAACTGTCATTACTTTCTTTACAGTTGGTAATGGTTTTAGTGAATACCTCTTATGTTTTAGAGAGGAAGCTGACAGATCTGTAGCTTTTTCAATCAGTTCTATCTCCAGACTCATGAAATAGAACAACTACAGCAACCGACGAGTTCGGGAATTTTTCTTCTCAGGAAATGTTTTTTGACACAATTTTTCATGATCTCCAGTAATTTATATCGAAGGACCATCCTCTTCAGGCGCCTTTCCATTCTTTACGACTTGTTACTTTTGTACAATTCATGACTTAAAAAGATTGTCTTAGCTGTGTCTCTCAACTGCTACCAGTGTTGACTCACCCTGACTGGAATACTGACATGTCTGGAAGTTGTAGTTTCTACCTCACTCGTTGTACAGTAGCCTCTTAGGCCACGATTATTTGCAAGACACTTGCAGTATGGAACACCTCAACAGAGTGATGAACACCGCAGCGTCAGTCTAGGTCGGAATTATTTTAAAACTCAGATCCAGCGATAGATCTGACCATTTTAGGGAATAATCAGGTGTCAGCAAATGTCTCAGGTCAATACTGTCTTTTCGGGACGTACAGCATTTGAGTTCCTTGTAATTTATTCAAGTACAGACTGTTGTGGTGTAGCAAGACAGCCACGCCACTCGGAAGTAGCCGAAATGCACGCGTTACACACGCCAGCTGGCGTGAGGTCTGAAACAGGAAACGTAATGAATGCTATAAAGAAAAGTACGTAGCTGCTGTAATACTTCACTTTAATCCATCATTGTGGTACATCGCTCTTGACGATACAAATGAGCACTGTAAGGCTAATGGGGCCTTGCTAGGTCGTAGCCATGGACTTAGCTGAAGGCTATTCTAACTGTCTCTCGGCAAAGGAGAGATTGGCTTCGTCTGTGTAGTCGCTAGCAAAGTCGTCGTACAACTGGGGCGAGTCCTAGTACGTCTCTCTAGACCTGCCGTGTGGTGGCGCTCGGTCTGCAATTACTGACAGTGGCGACACGCGGGTCCGACATGTACTAATGGACCGCGGCTGATTTAAAGCTACCACCTAGCAAGTGTGGTGTCTGCCGGTGACACCACACAGACAACTGCCGACACTGACTCACCATGCTATCTGTTGTGCAGACTGGGCATCAGCCGAATATTTGATCCTCAGAATGCTGTGAATCAGCATAGTTACCTTACTGATACCATGTGCTGCACGGCGTGTGAACATTTGGGTTGGACATTGGGATCTACCCGCGTCATTCTCATTAAAACTCATTAGGATGTAGTTAAGGACTTTTGTTCAGTTCTTAGTAGGTACTTTCTGCTGTCATCACTTTGTTCTTAGTAGGTACTTTCTGCTGTCATCACTATGTTTATGTTGAACTATTAATGTTGCAGTCTTGATATATTCTGTTGTATGTTATCTTAGAGTCCGTCAAAAGACGTGCTAGCCATTTCATCAGTAAAAATCTAGCTGGCCGGAGTGGCCGAGCGGTTCTAGGCGCTCCAGCTTGGAGCCGCGCGACCGCTACGGTCGCAGGTTCGAATCCTGCCTCGGGTATGGATGTGTGTGACGTCCTTAGGTTAGTTAGGTTTAAGTAGTTCTAAGTTCTAGGGGACTGATGACCTCAGACGTTAAGTCCCAGAGTGCTCAGAGCCATTTGAACCGTTTGAAGTAAAAATCCAGTGTTGACTTCTCACTGGAGATACCAGTCACAGGATATAATTGGTCTACAGATATTGCCCGTTCTCCCTAGCACGTTGCTTCTCACAGATTACAAGGTGTAGAATCAGAGACGACATTCACCGATAATTCTGCTGTCTTCACATGTATCCAGACCAAGTCCCGAACCGGAGTCGATATATCTATGCAGTGTTTATGATAGTCCCATCCATTCCAACGTGGTTTGTTGGATTTAAACGTTAGCGATTTTTTTCACTTTTGAGCAGTTAATCTCACACTCAACCTCCAGCCTGGAGAACTAAACCTACGTCTGTAAAAATTACCCCACAATGGATGGTTTTGCCAGTTTAAAGAGTTCAAGGACTTGTCACTCATCCCCTAAAATTGTCAGCATTCCATGTGTAAAACGCAGCTTTCTGCCTTCAAGTAACTGGAATTGGCTAACATGTCTGTTCTAACACTGGCCGTTTTTGTCCTGTTTTACTGTTTTGATTTCTTCCATAGAAATCAAAACCTTCGAGGAAGTAACTGTTTTCAATGGAAAATGAAAATTAAATTGGAGTATATTGGTATATTACGTCGTTAAAGTCAAGAACATATTTCCCTTTCTCCTAACTGTTTTTTTTTTCAAACTACAAAAACTGAAAAGATGTTAAAATTCCAAAGAGAGTTTACAGTGAAAAAATTAGTAAGAGTTATGAGAATTACAGTTTATAAATGTTCCTGTGATAGCGATCCTTCAGAAACCGAACTGCTGAAATCAACAGACTGCTGGGAATGTGTTACCCAACTTCACTACAGGAAAAAGTGCGAAAATTTCATGAAGTACGTTTAATGCCTATTGTAAGAAAGAGAAGTACTTCGTCGCCATTTAATATCATAGGATTAAAATAAAAATGTTCGTACACAACCAATGAACAATACTTAAACTGCAAACAGTGAGATAAAAAATAAAGTTTTACTCACTTCGTCGTAGGCCTGTTTAAGGTTTGTACATAATTTAAAAGCTACCGCAACGATATGTAGAGCTTTTTGAAAGTACTGGAAACACGATCATTCGCTGCAGGTTATTCTTTTCCTTCCATTACGCAAATTAGCACACTTTTAATTTCATGTTAAATTACTCGCGTGAAAGCGTTGCGTTGATTTGAGCAATGCTGTATGATGAATCATTATTCGCGGTAAAGCACGATGTCCTATGCCGTACATTTATTTTTTACCGTTTCGTCATTATTCGTTAAACGATAACGACCTTTCAATTAATTAGCCGATGAGTTTGAGCTTTATTGAGTTCTTTCGTATTAACAGTAGTATAAACTTCTACCTAAAATGATTTTATTCGTAATTCTATTACTGAAGCTATATTAATATTTCTGTGTGAGAATTTATCTTTCAGATTACTTACTAGACTATTATAAGAGTTTATATGATTATTTGTCGAAAGTACCCACGCTGCCCAAGATAAAAATGTGCAAGTTTGAGATTCGTACTACATTAGAAACGGAAAACCAAACTAGTGCACCTACTCAGAAATTCGAAGAACATTGCTACGTTTTATTAGGATACATTTAAAGCCTTCTGATTGTTGTGCAGCGTCCATCATCATTGGATGTGTAATGCTTTACGTTAAACATGCGATGTAGCTAGATCATGTACCAACAACAAAGTGTCTCCACATACATATAAAGATTAGTGGATGAGTTATTTCTGAGAATACTATGTACTATCACTATTTTTGTTTGCATAGCGATGGAACAGATAGGGATATTCATTGCTAACGTTGTTTACTACGGTAAATAAATACTGTTTACTTTCCTGTTTATTACTTGTTGTATCCGATTTACTACATTTTTCCCCTATCTCAACCGTTCTGAAAGCCGCATCGCATCATATCAGGCACATAAGCGAGAAAAGATATACTTCGCATCTGAAAGAATGTCTTGAGTCTATCGATGTAAACGATTTCACCTCAAAGTATAACTTCTATTGCCGTTAGTCTATCTTTCCGCTTCTTGTGTTGCAGTGGCAACGCAGTGGATTCGTAATATGGAGTGGCGGCTGTCCAAATTTAGGTTCATCAGTAGTCTTCTTAACCCTCTGAGGTCATATCTGTAATAACGTCATCATCGACTGAAACTTAAATCTTATCTTACTTCCTTCTTTTATTGATGTGGTCATATTATACATTACAAGACAAAGAAACGACGCACCATGAACGAATTGTCAAATTATCAGAATGGGCCAGAAATCGCTACATGTGATGCACATGCTGAGACAAATCATTGTTATTTCACAAAAAGCTGGATGATTTATTAAAGAGAAAGAGATTCACCAATTGAGCAACTCAATGGCGCGTTGGTCCACCTCTGGCGCTTATGTAAGAATTACTCGGCTTGCCATTGATTACGGAGTTTTTGCATAGTCTCCAGAGGGATGTCGTGTACAAATCCGTTCAGCTGGTGCGTTAGATCGTCAAAATCCGGAGCTGGTTGGAGGGTGCTGCCTGTAACGCTCCAATCGTTCTCAATTGGGGAGAGTTCCGGCGACCTTGCCGGCCAGAGCAGAGTTTCGCAAGCACGAAGACAAATAGAAGAAATTCTCGCCGTGTGCGGGCGGGCGTTATCGTGCTGAAATGTAAGCCGAGGATAGCTTGCCATGAGTGACAAAATAGAGCCTATAATATCGTCGACGTACTGCCTCTTCTGTAAGGGTGCCCCAGATTACAACCAAAATGTCTTGCTATGAAATAAAATGGTACCCCAGGCCATCGCTCCTGGCTGTCGAGCCAGAGGGCAGGCGACAGTCGGGTTGGTGCCCCATCACTGCCTGAGGCATCAGCAGACACAACTTCCTCCTGAAATCTCATTCACTGGAGTAGAACTGTCTTCATTGATTAAGCCTGCTAGAAACAGCTAGAATGAACAGCGAAGATGTGCCTGGAGACACCCTGGACAGCGGTGAGATACCAACCTCAATTTCACCCGACATATGGCCTGACAACCAGTAGTGATAGTTGTAGAACATCTTTGGTTGTAATCTGCGGAACCTCTTTGGTTGTCATCTGCGGAATCTTACAGCATTGCGGTACGTCAGCTACATGCTATGCCTCGTTTTGTTGTCCTTCGTCCTGGGCTTACATTTCAGCCAGACAATGCCCGCCCACATAAAGCGACAGTTCTTACTGATTGTCTTTGTGCTTGCAGAACCCTACCTTGGCCATGAGGGTCGCCGGAACTCTACTCAATTGAGACCATTTAGGGTATTATGAGCAGGGCCCTCCAACCTACACCAGATTTTGACGATTTAAAGCGCCAGTTGGACAGAATTTGGCATGATATCACTCAGGTGGACAACCAACAACTCTATCAATCAGTGCCAAGCGAAATAACTGCTTGCGTAACTGCCAGAGGTGGTCCAACGCGTCAGTGGTTCGCTCAGTTTGTAAAGGCCTTTCCCATGAATAAAAAATCCAGTTTTTTTAACTGTAATTATGTGTTTGTCAATGTATGTACGTAAATGTACCGATTGCCATTCCCTTCGGATAACTTTTTTTTGTCTTACAATGTATAAGTTGTACACCATGAGCAGAAACGGTAATTTAATCAATTGCACTTCTTGAATAAGATTTTCGTAGCTTACATAGCGGTTTTTAGTCCTTGAGGCTGTAAAATCGTTTTACACGCACGAATCTCGTGGGTATGTGTGTGTGTGTGTATGTGGATACTTGTCTATGTGTGCAGGAGACGAGATACTTTTGTGTGTTGGTGCTGCGCTCGAGAGTGTGTGCGTGTATGAGTGTGTGTGTGTGTGTGTGGTGTGTGTGTGTGTGTGTGTGTGAGAGAGAGAGAGAGAGAGAGAGAGAGAGAGAGATAGAGTGAATCTGTGGTGAAATTTTCATAAGACTCTACTTTTGGTTGTTTGTGTATTATTTTGCATATGTCTGGTAGTTTGTGTGTATGCATGTGTAGGTGTGTCCTTGTATCTGTACCTGACATACTTCTTTTTAAGTTTGCATGCTTTCTTGTGTATTTGCATGTTTGAATATTTGTTTTTGATTGTGCTTTTTTGTGATTGTATACTTACTTGTTTTCGTGTTTGTTTCCTTGTGTTGTCCAAAACTGTATCTATTCTTACGTGTTGCCATATATTTACATATGTATACGTGTATGTCATGGGTGACTGGAATTCTAGTGTAGGAAAAGGGAGAGAAGGAAACGTAGCAGGTGAATATGGATTGGGGCTAAGAAATGAAAGAGGAAGCCGCCTGATAGAATTTTTCACAGAGCACAACTTAATCATAGCTAACACTTGGTTTAAGAACCATGATAGAAGGTTGTATACGTGGAAGAACCCTGGAGATACTAAAAGGTATCAGATAGATTATATAATGGTAAGACAGAGATTTAGGAACCAGGTTTTAAATTGTAAGACATTTCCAGGGGCAGATGTGGACTCTGACCACAATCTATTGTTTATGACCTGTAGATTAAAACTTAAGAAACTGCAAAAAGGTGGGAATTTAAGGAGATGGGACCTGGATAAACTGAAAGAACCAGAGGTTGTACAGAGTTTCAGGGAGAGCATAAGGGAACAATTGACAGGAATGGGGGAAAGAAATATAGTAGAAGAAGAAGGACTTGGAAGAGCAGTTGAACGGAATGGATGGTGTCTTGAAGGGACGATATAAGATGAACATCAACAAAAGCAAAATGAGGATAATGGAATGTAGTCGAATTAAGTCGGGTGATGCTGAGGGAATTAGATTAGGAAATGAGACACTTAAAGTAGTAAAGGAGTTTTGCTATTTGGGGAGCAAAAAAAAACTGATGATGGTCGAAGTAGAGAGGATATAAAATGTAGACTAGCAATGGCAAGGAAAGTGTTTCTGCAGAAGAGAAATTTGTTAACATCGAGTATAGATTTAAGTGTCAGGAAGTCTTTCTGAAAGTATTTGTATGGAGTGTAGCCATGTATGGAAGTGAAACATGGACGGTAAATAGTTTGGACAAGAAGAGAATAGAAGATTTTGAAATGTGGTGCTACAGAAGAATGCTGAAGATTAGATGGGTAGATCACATAACTAATGAGGAAGTATTGAATAGGATTGGGGAGAAGAGAAGTTTGTGGCACAACTTGACCAGAAGAAGGGATCGGTTGGTAGGACATGTTCTGAGGCATCAAGGGATCACCAATTTAGTACTGGAGGGCAGTGTGGAGGGTAAAAATCATAGGGGGAGACCAAGAGATGAATACACTAAGCAGATTCAGAAGGATGTAGGTTGCAGTAGGTACTGGGAGATGAAGAAGCTTACACAGGATAGAGTAGCATGGAGAGCTGCTTCAAACCAGTCTCAGGACTGAAGACCACAACAACAACAACGTGTATGTTAGTATATACGTGTTTGTGCGTATGTTATTATGTGCTTCTACTTGTGTATGTGTCTCAAGTATATATGGACGTCTCTTTTAGTTTAATTTAGCGTGAGTTTGTGAATACGTTTGGACTCGCATTCGTATTGCCATCTGACCATTCAGATTTAGTTTTTCCATGGTTTCGTCCAAAGCGCTGTGATGGTTCCTTTAAAATTGCCACTACTGATTTCCTTACCCATCACTTCCCTGCCTGAGTTTGCTCCCCGTCTCTTATGACCTCGCTGTTGACGAGAGGTTCTTTCCTTTTTTTCTGACAATCTCGTTCCTCGAAGGTCATATGCAACTCCAACGTCTCTACCTTCAGAAAGGAAAGGCTTGTGTTCCACACTGATTCTTTCCAGTAATTTAAAAAATTGTAACCCAGTTGTACGATTCAGTTATATTTTCAAGACCAATTTCTGCATCCAGTTCGTTACACATAAAGAAAGTCAATAAATGTCTCTCTAAGTCGTGTCGTGGTGTCGTGCCTGCCAGTCCATTACGTTTAATTTAATATCTTCCACGTTACCTTGGAAAAAGTTTTTAAATCGTACCCCATTTGCACACTACGGCGAAAATTTGTAGATGTTCTTAATTGTTTTGAAATACAAGTCTCTTTCTCGAGTTTTAGATTGTGTCGTAATTGTTTCTTCGCACATCATTACATATGCCACTCATGACGCATGCCTTTGCTGAGTCATATGTTCACATCTAATATCTTTAATTTTTGATTCAAGAAACTAGTCTTCGCATACTAATGCTTATTAATCCTTGAGTTGGGTAAAGAACGTAAACGATTCGCATGTCTTTCCCCCAGAAGGACTTGCAAAACACTCTTTGATTTTTTCTTAAAATAGCGAAATGTTTGTCTTGATTTATCAATTTTACTAATTTTTCCACTTTTCCCTCCCATATTAATTTAATTGTTCCTAATTTTTTCCTCTCTTTCCGTAGAGCTCTAGGTTATCTTACCCCGGGGACATTTCTCAGGTCGCTCTTGGCTAGCCTGTTGTTTTTTCTGGATAGTTTCCTTAACTGTGTGTTATTATTTCCCGCATATGCTCTTAAAGAACATATCGCGACGCGAAGCAGAACTAAACAGTCCCCTGGTCTTTGCGTGGCCCTTGCCGTTAATAAAAAGTAGTGTGGACCTGTCGACTGGCGAGCTATGTGAATATCTCCATCATCATCCAGTAAAATCTTATGGAAACCGAGAGATTCAACGAGGGCACGGTGTCACAGTAGCAACCGCGGGGTAAGATCATTCGTATCTATAACGTTCAACAAATCGAGTGTGCTTCAATGGAAGTTTGAAACATGTGTTTTTCGTCATAAGAAATAACACATTTATGAGAATTTCAAACCACTATAAACAGATGTCATGAATTAAGCAGTATATTTATCAGACAACTCAACTGCCTTTTTAAATCACAGGCATCTTATTAATGGCATGAAATAGTTGTTTCCGATTATGTGTGATTAAATAAGGTGAGTTAGTTTTGCCGTCCTTATGCCAATGCAGTTCGTCTTTTCAGTCTTAGTACGTTGCGTCCTTGGCCTACGTTATCTAGCACTGCATCGGTAGACGCTGCTGGAATTATATGGTTCAAATGGCTCTGAGCACTATGGGACTCAACATCTTAGGTCATAAGTCCCCTAGAACTAAGAACTACTTATACCTAACTAACCTAAGGACATCACACACACCCATGCCCGAGGCAGGATTCGAACCTGCGACCGTAGCAGTCCCGCGGTTCCGGACTGCAGCGCCAGAACCGCTAGACCACCGCGGCCGGCGAATTATAGATGCTTATACACTGAGGCAACAAAAGTCATAGGATAGCTCCCGGCGTAATAAAGCAACTCGAAGTAGCGATGTAGCATCAACTGAACAAGTCACTGGGAGTCACCTGAAGAAATATTGAGCCATGATGCCTCTATAGCAGCCCATAATTGCGATAGTGTTGCCGATGCAGGTTTTTTTTCCACGAACTGACCGCTCGGTTATGTTGCATAAATGTTCGATGGGATTCATGTCAGGCGATCTGGGTGGCCAAATCATTCGCTCGAATGGTTCAGCAGTTTCTTCAGGCCAATCGCGCATAATTGTGGCCCGGCGACATGGCGCATTGTCATCCACAAAAATTCCATCGTCGTTTAGAAACATGAAAGGCTGCAAGTAGCCAAACATCCACGTAAACATAGCCTATACCATTGTGGAAGCACCACGAGCCTTAGGGGAATCACAGAAATCCTAAATCGGGATGGTCGGACGTGGGTTTGAAACGTCGTCCTCCCGAATGCGAGTCCAGACTGACATGTAGGGACGAAGATGACTGCGTTAGGGTGGAGGAAAGGTGTGGCAGGGAGAGATGGGAGTTGATTCCCTTATAGAAAAACAAATACAGTGTGTCACGTATCCGAGAACATTTCATTTTTGAGTTTCTTTGAGCATTTTTCTTATGTTGTTGGTGTAAATTAACAGCTGAGGAACTCATACAGGAAGTACCCGGGGAAATAAGCAGAAATGAGCGGCTAAAACATAAAGGAGCCCCACAGCACTGTTGCATTGTTCGAAGTGTGCCAGACGATCACTACGATGACAACTGCATAAGTAAGACTGGACCAGTTTCAAGACCTGCACAAATCTCTTGGATTTTTCCTGCGTTTATTTCCAATAGAATCGTTTCATAAAACAAATATTTCGTATACGCCATACGTGACATGAAAGTATTGTCGGAAGACGGTGAATCTTCCGGAACGCTTCGGAGTTTTTTTATACATTAAATTCGTGCAGCAGTTCGCAATTCGGAAAGCTGTGAGCGTTCAGAAGCAGCAGGAGGTTGTTTTGGACATTTGACGATATTGCTAACCATTCCTATGAGCTTCTAAATGCTGTCTGATAATGTGAGGTTGAGAATGGTCTTTTCAATCCAGCGCTGAAAGATTTCCAAACGATTGTTTATGTGAGAAGTTTTTTCTAGTTGTGGTGTGATGAGCCTTTTCCTCCATTGCTTTCCGAGGTATTTTTTACGTAGAAACAAGCGTGAGTGAAGTTAAGAAAAGTCTAAGTGAAGCTCGTAGCTTATTATCACTTTTGTTTGACTTTTATGTCGAGATAGCTATGAAGGAACATATAGGTTATTAACGAACAGGAAGAAAAGCACAAGAGAAACATACATTATACCGATAGTGTTGTCCACGTAACACTTTGCGCTCTTAGATACACATCTCAAGAGGATGTGTAGCCTGCCGGGTGGTCGAGTGGTTCTAGGCGCTACAATCTGGAAATGCGCGACCGCTACGGTCGCAGGTTCGAATCCTGCCTCGGGCATGGATGTGTGTGATGTCCTTAGGTTAGTTAGGTTTAAGTAGTTCTAAGTTCTAGGGGACTGATGACCACAGATGTTAAGTCCCATAGTGCTCAGAACCATTTGAACCATTTTTTGAGGATGTGTAAATAACGTAAAAGGCCAAATTGAAATCGAAGATGAGTGGTAACAGTGTGAGTACTGATTTGCTTGAGACCAGAATCGAGAAAGAACAGCAGAACATGTTCACTGCTTACGCTGCCTATCAAGTGACAGACAAGTTACCGCAGTACAATGGAGTGTGGATTCTCGTGACAATCCGTAACGGAAAAATGTAAAATTGGTGTTTAACGTCCCGTCTACAAGGAAGTAGTACCTAGATTAGCGTGAGCAAAGTATCGAGGTGTCGTTACCACAGTAATATGCGTCATCCTGTCTGAATATTGATGTGTATGGCACACATAAAGGAGAAAAATGTTTAAGAGGTTGGTAATCGTGTGCACAAATGTGTTCATATCTCCGCCCGAGAATTGCACTGCAGCCGTGACGAGGCGAGCAGCCCTAGTACTGAGAGGGGGGAGGGATGGGGAGGGGGCACTTGGTTAGCGCCCTCTAATTGCTCGCCAAATGCTCCCGCGAAGTGCGCCATTTTTATTAGACTCCTAGCTGCTCGCAGTTTGTCCCATTAGGTCCAGGCAGGCACTCCCATTAGAGGACTACAGGCGCGGCCTGGCCCATTTTCCGCACACAGCGCTCACAGAAAGCGGCATTTACCGTCGAAACATCTCAAAAGGGAACATTTTGAGGACTGCAGTACTATTCGTGACAACTGCTTTACTTGTCCCTGGATGCAAATAAGAGAAGGCACTTACCTCGCGGCAGCTATGTTGGGACACCAGCGCTGAAAGTAAGCAGATACAATTACAGACTATAGCTCTGACGCCTACGAGTACGAGCTAAAGACTGCTTGTGGTGTTTGACGTTAATGAAAGCTACGAAATAAGTACCATATATTTTCGTTTATGTTAAAACCTGCCGGTGAAACTGATTTTTAGTTTTTCACTTTAATCAACAATTTATTATCTACACTCCTGGAAATTGAAATAAGAACACCGTGAATTCATTGTCCCAGGAAGGGGAAACTTTATTGACACATTCCTGGGGTCAGATACATCATATGATCACACTGACAGAACCACAGGCACATAGACACAGGCAACAGAGCACGCACAATGTCGGCACTAGTACAGTGTATATCCACCTTTCGCAGCAATGCAGGCTGCTATTCTCCCATGGAGACGATCGTAGAGATGCTGGATGTAGTCCTGTGGAACGGCTTGCCATGCCATTTCCACCTGGCGCCTCAGTTGGACCAGCGTTCGTGCTGGACGTGCAGACCGCGTGAGACGACGCTTCATCCAGTCCCAAACATGCTCAATGGGGGACAGATCCAGAGATCTTGCTGGCCAGGGTAGTTGACTTACACCCTCTAGAGCACGTTGGGTGGCACGGGATACATGCGGACGTGCATTGTCCTGTTGGAACAGCAAGTTCCCTTGCCGGTCTAGGAATGGTAGAACGATGGGTTCGATGACGGTTTGGATGTACCGTGCACTATTCAGTGTCCCCTCGACGATCACCAGTGGTGTACGGCCAGTGTAGGAGATCGCTCCCCACACCATGATGCCGGGTGTTGGCCCTGTGTGCCTCGGTCGTATGCAGTCCTGATTGTGGCGCTCACCTGCACGGCGCCAAACACGCATACGACCATCATTGGCACCAAAGCAGAAGCGACTCTCATCGCTGAAGACGACACGTCTCCATTCGTCCCTCCATTCACGCCTGTCGCGACACCACTGGAGGCGGGCTGCACGATGTTGGGGCGTGAGCGGAAGACGGCCTAACGGTGTGCGGGACCGTAGCCCAGCTTCATGGAGACGGTTGCGAATGGTCCTCGCCGATACCCCAGGAGCAACAGTGTCCCTAATTTGCTGGGAAGTGGCGGTGCGGTCCCCTACGGCACTGCGTAGGATCCTACGGTCTTGGCGTGCATCCGTGCGTCGCTGCGGTCCGGTCCCAGGTCGACGGGCACGTGCACCTTCCGCCGACCACTGGCTGCATCGATGTACTGTGGAGACCTCACGCCCCACGTGTTGAGCAATTCGGCGGTACGTCCACCCGGCCTCCCGCATGCCCACTATACGCCCTCGCTCAAAGTCCGTCAACTGCACATACGGTTCACGTCCACGCTGTCGCGGCATGCTACCAGTGTTAAAGACTGCGATGGAGCTCCGTATGCCACGGCAAACTGGCTGACACTGACGGCGGCGGTGCACAAATGCTGCGCAGCTAGCGCCATTCGACGGCCAACACCGCGGTTCCTGGTGTGTCCGCTGTGCCGTGCGTGTGATCATTGCTTGTACAGCCCTCTCGCAGTGACCGGAGCAAGTATGGTGGGTCTGACACACCGGTGTCAATGTGTTCTTTTTTCCATTTCCAGGAGTGTATATATTTTTTGAATGGTTTCGTACCGTCTCTGTACTCTGCGTCCTTTCCTTTATTACATATCTACTGCACCCACCGATAATGTGCTTTTCATTACCTAAGCTCTTTCTGCGTTTACTCTTTCTCCCCTCCTTGGTTAATTTCAGTTTGAAAGCAGATATCATGTTACTGCTAAATTCTTATTAGTCTTTGTCATGAGTTTCTGATAGGAATCGCCACAGTATATAATCACTATGACTCATATGTTAAAACTAGCATCATACACTCTAAGGGGAAAAAGGGGCACCACTAACGAGATACGCGCATTACTCAGAAATTGACATTCATACAGGTATCGCCTAAGGACATCACACACATCCATGCCCGGGGCAGGATTCGAACCTGCGACCGTAGCGGTCGCGCGGTTCCAGACTGAAGCGCCTAGAACCGCTTGGCCACACAGGCCGGCAATCCTCTTGCAAGGAAGTAGCGCGACTCTGGAAGTGACGCAAATGAGCTGAAAGCAGTTGACAGCTGCTGAGATCACTATGATTCTATTATAAATGCGGTATTATGCACTTATTAATAACATAGCGTTTGAGCCAGATATGCGCAGATTACCGGTATGGAGTGTCACGAGGGTTGACAGCATGCTACGTCTTGCGTCCGGATCCTCCTATATTCAGCCACTAAGTGCTGCGAATATGCTTCATTAAATTCTCTTTATTTGACGTATAAAAGTCATGCGACGTTACACCCCACGATCTAAGCGTAAGCCACCATGGCGTACGCTACGAGCAGTGCATCAAAGACATCAGTGCGTACTGCGAAAGTCGACCTTAGCAGAAACAGAGATAACAAAGCTTCTATGAGCAGCAGACCAGAAAATAATCGTCTGTTCCAAGACAAACGAGATGGATGTAAGGTAGCTCATTATACAACGGTCTTTCAGGTTGAGCGTTATTGCATCTCGCAGTAGCTGCAGCGCGAATCTCTCCCTTCTCGTGGTAATAGCATTCAGCATTTGTCTGCCTACACTTTCTAGAACTTATTTTTTACGATGTCTCCACAGTTTGAAACGCCTTCTACAATAACATACGTCTAACACTTCCAGTTTCTTTTCCGTATTATATAACATCGATGGTTCGCCAGACACTTTTCTCCTAAATCCGTCTCAGTATTTGATACTGATCATAGTATTCTGCGTGGAAAGCTTCTGCTTACGTAGATATGGCGTGACAGTCGAAGTTATTCGCCCTAATAATGAGTGACGGCCGGCATGGCCGAGCGGTTCAAAGCGCTACAGGCTGGAACCACGTGACGGCTAAGGTCACAGGTTCGAATCCTGCCTCGAGCATGGATGTGTGTGATGTCATTAGGTTGGTTAGGTTTAAGTAGTTCTAAGTTCTAGGGGACTGATGACCTCAGAAGTTAAGTCCCATAGTGCTCAGAGCCATTTGAACCATTTGAACCTAAAAATGTTTCTATAGTCTGGTGTTCATCGAGGCGCCATTTTCCTCTACTCACACCTAATTGCTTTCTTCTTATCTCCGTTTGTCTTTAGCCCATAATCTATCTGTATGTACTGAAAATTGATTCAGTGGTTATAAGTGTTCCTCACTAGAGACTATAAGGGCTATGTTGTCTACAGACCTGAGGATAGACATACACCATGTCATCAAAAGTATCCGGACATTCCAAAAAACATATGTTTTTCTTTGAACATAGCTGCTAAGGTTCAGTGACAGTGTCAGAATTATATTGTAACAAATAAGCCCTCAGTCACAAATATTAAGTCAAAATTGACCTGGTTTCGACGCTACTATGTGCGTCGTCTTCAGAATTAGACTAACTGTACTAAAACATTAGGTACATAGTACATTAATAAAATTACAGTTTGTACTGACTCCAACAGATGCAGTACTTACAAGTCACATATTAAAAAAGATCTCAGCCGGAAAGGCGACGTCATGAACACTTGTGCGATGGCGAGCCGCTAAGGGCTGCTCGTACTGTGGACAAGGGTTGCAACAAGACTGAGGTGCCCACTTTAGAAACTGTGCGCAAGTAAACATGGAGTTGCTACGAGCGCCATCTAGTAGCCGCAGAAACAACTAGGCTACTGTACATTCAAAATTAGACACATGAAATTGTGATGCAGCTGATTCAGGCATAACGTAAGCATTTATAATAACAGGATGAAGTTACATATTTATCTGCTTTAAATAGAGATACATTTTGTAACGTAAAGCATTTTTGTCTGCTTTCTAATGAAAAACGCCCTCAGGATACATTTCAAAAATGCTGTCACATCTTTCATGAAAGAATTTTAAATAAAACCAACATCGTCTTTACTGAGAATGAAAAAGTCCTGTTAGGAAAAGGACTAAAATACAATGTCAGGCCTAACCTGTCAGACAGAAATGTAAGAGAAAATATGCTTGTTGATTTAAAAATCGGTCTCGATTATAATAAGATAGATAATGCTTCTTAAGCCAGAGTTGCGTATGATGTAACCCGCATGCTAGAGAAAAATGCAGCTACTTTGTCTAGTGCTACGCATAACGACAGAATTTTAGTAACTTCCATTAATAATAAACTTAAAACAGCAAATGCTTTAATAACTAAATCCGATAAAGGTTGTTGTCTAGCCATTGCTTATATCTCTGAGTATATTTCTAAAACTGAAATCTTCTTCAGTGAAAACAACATATCGGAGCTGCATGATGATCCGACTCCTAAATTACAGAAAGAAGTAAGGACAGCCATTAACAATCGAAAATTTCTTATAAAACCTTTCCAAAAGAAACTACTCATCAATATGAACCCTCAGCCCCCTAAACTTCGGTCCCAGTTCAAAATTCATAAACCTAATCATCCAATACGTCCAATCTACAATAGCATGAATAGCGCATATCACGATTTGGCCCGATTTCTACACGAAACTTTGAAAAATCCTTCGTTTTCGAAAATAATTATTCCGTTTCTAACAGCCACGTTTTGGTCCAAAATATTAAAAACTTAGTATGCAGTTCAGACACCAAGCTTTTTTCCTTAGATATTAAAAATCTTTATACCAATGTCCCGGTACATGAGACGCTCATCATTGTGGAAGAAAACTTACGTCAATTTAAAAAAGATCTATCAGATGAACAGATTACTGATTTTATGAATCTCATTAATGTCGTTGTCAAGTACAACTACTTTGAATTCAACGATAACTGTCCCAGCAGTCTGATGGGCTCGCTATGGGCAATCCTTTAGCCGGCATCCTCGCCGACATCTTTATCAATTCCTTGGAAAAAAAGCTGTTTAACCGTGTCTCAGCCGCATCACTAGGTATCCTTTCTTACACAAGATACATTGATGATATTCCAGTCATCTATAACGGAACCGCCGATAGAACTGATCATATATTTACACTTTTTAACGACCTCAATGAAAAAAATTCTTTCACTATTGAACTCGAAAACGATAACCACAATTAAATTATTTAGACTTGACGCTTACAATAGAAGACAATAACATCACTATCAATATTTTTCGAAAAGAAACGTATACTGACCAAATCATGCCTGCTTCCTCTTTTCATCCAGTCTCAAAAAATGGCCTTTTTTTCACTCTGCCGTCCACCGAGCCACCTCCATACCACTTCCAACAGAAAAGTTTAATGAGGAGATTAATTTACTTAAAACCATAGCAGTCAATAATGAATATACGCGTAACATAGTGGACGATATCCTAAAAAAGAAAACTGCAAGAACTACCACGCTCAACACCTCATGCACTGAAATTAACCCAAAAAAACGTTTTTCCATTCCTTTCATAGGACCCATTTCCTATCAGATTCAGCGCATGATTCGAAACAAATACAACTGAAATGTTGCCTTCTCTACTAATAATAATCTAAAGAGAAATTTCATTCATAATTTGAAATTCACTCGCTCCCCTACAGAAAGTTCTGGCGTTTATAAGATCATCTAAGATACCTGCTCCTCCTATTGCATAGGGCAAACCGGACGTGCTTTCACCGGCAGATATAAAGAACATCTTTTGAGAAAGAACGGCACCAGTCCCCTAAATTCATCCTTTGCCGATCATCTTTTAATTATTGGACACGTGCCTAAAGCCTTAGGCGATAACAGTATTCTGCATACCGAAAAGAAGGGGCGTAGCTTAGACGTCTTAGAGGAATTGGAGATTTTCAAACATCTCACTCGTCATGATGGCCTCATTCTCAATGAACAGCTGCAGCTGCGAAATAAAAACTTTTTTGACTGTATAAAGCCATTGCTTGATCTTTGATTCAGATTTCCTCATGCAGTTTACCGAAATGTTGTTTTCCTGTAACATCTTTGCTGTTTTCTTGCATGTCATAACTAACGTTTTTACGTTACAAAATGTATCTCTATTTAAAGCAGATAAATATGTAACTTCATCCTGTTATTATAAATGCTTACGTTATGCCTGAATCAGCTGCATCACAATTTCATGTGTCTAATTTTGAATGTACAGTAGCCTAGTTGTTTCTGCGGCTACTAGATGGCGCTCGTAGCAACTCCATGTTTACTTGCGCACAGTTTCTAAAGTGGGCACCTCAGTCTTGTTGCAACCCTTGTCCACAGTACGAGCAGCCCTTAGCGGCTCGCCATCGCACAAGTGTTCATGACGTCGCCTTTCCGGCTGAGATCTTTTTTAATATGTGGCTTGTAAGTACTGCATCTGTTGGAGTCAGTACAAACTTTAATTTTATTAATGTACTATGTACCTAATGTTTTAGTACAGTTAGTCTAATTCTGAAGACGCCGCTCATAGTAGCGTCGAAACCAGGTCAATTTTGACTTAATATTTGTGACCGAGGGCTTATTTGTTACATTATAAATATGTTTTTCTTATTAGGTGCATTGTGCTGCCACCTACTGCCAGGTACTCCATATCACAGGTCTCAGTAGTCATTAGACATAGTGAGAGAGCAGAATGGGGGGCTCCGCAGAACTCACAGACTTCGAACGTGTTCAGGTGATTGGGTGTCACTTGTGTCATAAGTCTATACGCGGGATTTCTACCCTCTTAATCATCCCTAGATGCACTGTTTCCTATGTGATAGTGAAGTGGGAACGTGGAGAGACACGTACAGCACAAAAGCGTATAGGCCGATCTCGACTGTTGACTGACAGAGACCGCCGATAGTTGAAGAGGCTCGTAGATTGTATAATGCAGACATCTATCCAGACCATTAGACAGGAATTCCAAACTGCATCAGGATCCACTACGAGAACTATGACAGTGAGGCGGGAGGTGAGAAAACTTGAATTACATGGTCGAGCGGCTGCTCATAAGCCACACATCACGCCAGTAAATGCAAAACGACGTCTCGCATGGTGTAAACATTGGATGGTTGAACAGTGGAAAAACGCTGTGTGGAGTGACGAATCACGGTACACAATGTGGCGATCCGATGGCAGGGTGTGGGTATGCTGAATGCCCGGCGAACGTCGTCTGCCAGCGTGTGTAGTGCCAACAGTAAAATTCGGACGCTGTAGTGTTATGGTGTGGTTCCGCACTTACGTTTAATGAAAAAAATACGAGCTTACGGAATATCGGACCAGGTTTGTGATTGGATTCAGGATTTCCTAGAAGAAAGAACTCAACATGTCATTCTTAACGGTTCAAAATCTGCAGATGTAGAGGTAATTTCGGGAGTACCGCAAGGAAGCGTGATAGGACCTTTATTGTTTACAATATACATAAATGACTTAGTTGACAACATCGGTAGCTCCGTGAGGCTATTTGCAGATGACACGGTTGTCTACAAGAAAGTAGCAACATCAGAAGACTCGTACGTACTCCAGGAAGACCTGCAGAGGATTAATGCATGGTGCGACAGCTGGCAGCTTTCCCTAAACGTAGATAAATGTAATATAATGCGCATACATAGGGGCAGAAATCCATTCCAGTACGATTATGCCATAGGTGGTAAATCATTGGAAGCGGTAACGACCGTAAAATACTTAGGAGTTACTATCCGGAGCGATCTGAAGTGGAATGATCACATAAAACAAATAGTGGGAAAAGCAGGCGCCAGGTTGAGATTCATAGGAAGAATTCTAAGAAAATGTGACTCATCGACGAAAGAAGTAGCTTACAAAACGCTTGTTCGTCCGATTCTTGAGTATTGCTCATCAGTATGGGACCCTTACCAGGTTGGATTAATAGAAGAGATAGACATGATCCAGCGAAAAGCAGCGCGATTCGTCATGGGGACATTTAGTCAGCGCGAGAGCGTTACGGAGATGCTGAACAAGCTCCAGTGGCGGACACTTCAAGAAAGGCGTTACGCAATACGGAGAGGTTTATTATCGAAATTACGAGAGAGCACATTCCGGGAAGAGATGGGCAACATATTACTACCGCCCACATATATCTCGCGTAATGATCACAACGAAAAGATCCGAGAAATTAGAGCAAATACGGAGACTTACAAGCAGTCGTTCTTCCCACGCACAATTCGTGAATGGAACAGGGAAGGGGGGATCAGATAGTGGTACAATAAGTACCCTCCGCCACACACCGTAAGGTGGCTCGCGGAGTATAGATGTAGATGTAGATGTAGATGACTTGCACCGCTTGTTGTTTAGCGTGGCACTATCACAGCACAGGCCTACATTTATGTTTGAAGCACCTTGTTGCTTCCCACTGTTGAAGGGCAATTCGGGGATGGCGATTTCATCTTTCAACACGATCGAGCAGTTGTTCATAATGCAAGGCCTGAAGCGGTGACACGACAATAAAACCTCTGAAGGACTGGTCTGCATAGAGTGCCGACCTGAATCCTATAGAACACCTTTGGGATATTTTGGAACGCTGACTTCGTACCAGGTCTCACTGAACGAAGTCGATACCTCTCCTCAGAGCAGCACTCCGTGAAGAATGGGCTCCCAGTCCCCAAGAAACCTTCCAGCACCTGATTGATCGTATGATTGCAAGAGTGGAAACTGTCATCAAGGCTAAGAGTCGGCCAACACCATACTGAATTTCAGCATTACCGATGGAGGGTGCCACGAACCTGTAAGTCATTTTCAGCCAGGTGTCCGGATACTTTTGATTACATAGTGTAGTTTTCACATGTAGTTTTGTTCATATCGGCTGGGATTCTAATTTCTTGGGGATATAGACATTCGTTAAGTACTGATCGTGCGCTTTCAGTCAAGCAGTTGCTGAGACGTATTAGCAGCCCCTACTGAATAGCAGCCAAGAGTCTCGTATGGAAGAGTTGTGCGAGGAGAGGTATGAAACAAGTTGTACTGAATAATCTGAATATTGAGAGTGAGATAAATGTCGACGGCGTTAAAGTGCCGCATTAATTTGGTATCCAGGTAAGGAATATAATAAGAAGTTATGAAGAAAATTGCATCGGATTAAGAGGTTCGGGGTTTTAAAATTAATGACTGTGCGTGCATGATGATAAATGGTAATCGTTATGAAATATGTTTCATTTAAGATATAGTAATTTTTGAAGGGGAAAATTCCAAGCAGACACTAACTATGAGAGTAATATTTATTTCTAGGCAATGGCACGTTTGAGCGCGGATTGAAATATTGTAAGGTTGAAATTGTTTTCTAATAAGCACTGATTTTAACCACAAATGCTTGTGATTAATTATTAAATATAGTCCCGAACAAGATACTTGTACTATCTATTAAATTAAGAGCAAAATGCTAATCGCGGTAGTAGAAGATCGCAACAGGATTAGCTTCATAGGCCCTCTGCTGCTCGTAATGTACATAAATGATCTAGGTGATAATCTGAGCAGCTCCCTTAGAATGTTTGTAGATGACGCTGTAATTTAATGTCTAGTAAAATCATCAGACTATCAACTCCAATTATAAAATGATCTAGAGAGAATTTCTGTATGGTGCGATAAGTGCCAGTTTGCACTAAACAAAGAAAAGTGCAAGGTCATCCACATGGTTACTAAAAGAAATCCGATAAATTTTGGGTATACGATAAATCAAGGCCTGCCAATTTGACTAAATATCTAGAAATTACAATTACGAGCAACTTAAATAAGGAAGACCACATAGATAATGTTGTGGGGAAGGCGAAACAAAGACTGCGCATTGTTGGCAGAACATTTAGAAGATGAGACAAACCCACTATAGAGACAGCCTACATTACACTCGTCCGTCCTCTGTTGGAATAATTCTGCGCGGTGTGGAATCCTTGCCAGGTGGGATTGACGGAGGACATCTAAAAAGTGCAAAGAAGGGCAGCTCGTTTCGTGTTATCGCGCAGTAGGGGTGAGAGTTTCACTGATATGATACGCGAGTTGGGGTTGAAGTCATTGAAACAATGGCGGTTTTATTTGCGGCGAGATCTATTTACGAAATTTCAATCACCGACTTTCTCTTCCAAATGCGAAAATATATTGTTGACACTCACCTACGTAGGGAGAAATGATCATCATAATATAATAAGACAAATCAGAGCTCGAACGGAAAGATTTAGGTATTCCTTTTTCCCACGCGCCATTCCAGAGTGGAATGGTGGAGAAGTAGTATGAAAATGGTTCGATGAAACCTCTGCCAAGTACTTACGAGTGAATTGCAGAGTAACATATAGATGTAGATGTAGATGCCACGACTTTTATTGTTTTGTTGACCTGCGCACATGTTACTGAGCTTAATTTCGAGATTTTCCAGGACTGAAGTTGCGATATTATTCATATCATTTGCTTCATGGCACCCATGAAAGAACATTCGCATACTTTACATTAAAAAATAGTTAATTCTCTAGCTTTGTTTGAGTACTGATATTCCCGCATACTTTGTGCCATTTCATGACAAGCGTTGAATACTCATGACAGTATAAACAAACACGCGCGTAACAGGATATTTTTACAGTCCTACACTGTTTGCTGGCGCTGAACTGTTAACAGCCACAAAGTTCAGTCAGCTTTCTTGTTAGGAGGCCACAAAAACAACTCATACTTAAATGCACTCACGATCGTCGACGATTGAGTACTGTGAGGCAAATAAGGTGTGTTTTCAGTCGAATTTCACTCCAACCTGCTCTAGACTGACCGCGCACGCGTGTCAGACGCTAGTGTTGTATAATTGAGAGTGGCAACCTGATTTATTAAGCAGCTTGTTGGTGAGCGCATACTGCCTTGTTTAAGGACTGTTCCGAGTACCTTGGTTCATAAACAGGGAGGCTCTGTTCCATAGAGAAGACGGACCTTGGATCATAAATGAAAACTAGTCGCAAGAATGGAACTACCCACAAAACGTCTTGCTTGAGAATTGAAAGCAGCTTCAGGAGGTAACTGCAATTATATAGCCGAGGAGTAGAGTTTTGTGTTTTTACCATCCTGTGATTGAGTGGTAAGAAAGATTAGCCGACTCCTGAAGGCCGTAATGCCTTCAGCTAAAGTACACCAGCTCACGAAGCCTATGAAAGAATATCGCCTGAGTGCGGCTAGTATTATTTAGGGCGTGAAGAATGACACCGGATTGAGATGTGTGATTCCACTATCCAGAGAAATAGGCGGTAGCCTTTCGTCATCGTTATCATTAAGACTAACCGTTTTGATGTAACACCACAATAAAGGAAGCTATAGAAAACTAAAAATCTGACAGCACTCTCAAAAAAACGGCAGCATTCAGGTCAGTACAGAGTGGGACACGGCCATTTCGAGATTAAATCGGGCGAGACAGGCACGGGATTATCTTTTTTTAATTGTTAATTAACCACGAGGGGGGAGGAGGGCTGACAACCGATAAAACCGCTTTCAGTCAAAGGTTTAAAATTTTTAACAAAATGTTAATTATATGAAACTGAGGATATAAATACTGTTTCGAAATATACATTGGTTATGTAACGTGACGAGTCAAGTAATATGTTATGTAACGAACACTGGCGTTTTCGGGTTCTCTGAGATGTGGTTAGCGAACTATACTCGCTGAAACAGTTTTATGCGTCTAGCGGTGAACATTACAAATATTGTAGTTTATTCGTTCTTCTTGTGGTGTCTGTCTTTAGCAGCTCTGAATTATTTCTGATTGTAGCTTATAAAATGAATATGGCAAAAGCGAATATGTTCAGGAGCCGTAAGGAAGCCTATGTACAACACCGATAATGCATTATGCTGAATTCAAGATTCAATTAAAAAGTCGTCTTGGGTATTAATAACCGCTTCAGCTGTATTTATTCCATTATTATTGGATCACTACTTTTTTCGTGGAACTATAAGCCACGTCTTTAGGTGAACAAGCTCGGAACCTTCTTACCCAAGATTCATTGTCTGTCAGAACCACCGATAGAAGGTGGTATGTCACAGAATAAATCAACCGGTTTCCAATTTAGCGGATGGGTCCGCTTCTCCGATATACACGGAATCGTGAATAGGGGTGGCGGACGCGTCACTATGACAGAGCACCTGGTGCCACGAAACCGGTAGTGATCCAATAATAAAGACTGAATACAGCTGAAGTGACCATTAATACTCAAGATGACTACTCATAGCTGTGGTTGCCCTACCTGCACGGTTGTCTGCTCAATTAAAAAGGTAAATATTATTTTCTATCTATTCTTTTGTAGCTAGCATAACATTGTCGCTACTTATCCTCGTGTAATTCTGTTTCTTAATGCTTCACAAGCAAGTTTGTGGCGTCACCTCCCGTGTGGTGTGATTAAGCATGTGAGAGAGATAAATATATGTACCAGTAGCAAACTATATTGTTACTTTCCCAAAGACTACATTGTTGCAAGTAGAAATCCAAATCTACAGATATTAAAAGTCACTGTCACACAATTACATAATTAATGTTATTGACAGTTTCTTCAAAATATTCAAGATTTCTCAAATATTTCTATGAATATCATAGACAGAAATGTACTTCGACCTTGTAATACATTATCTTTAAATGAAAGTTGAAAAGACAGAGAAGTTTTTAACAGAGGCACCATAGTGAAGAAATTTTGGTGATTATGTAAAATTTTTGGATGATTTTGTAGCTATTGTCTTGGATGATAATGATGATGATGATGGTGATGATGATGATGATGATGCTGTTAACGCTACTCTGATATACCGAAGATGAAAACGATCGTGTTCACGATTGCTGCAGAATGATTAGTACAAATGGGACTCTGTGGAACTACAAGAAGGGTGGAGGAAGGAGGAGGGAAAAAGTGGAAAGATGGGGTGTCATGGAGCGTAGTTGACTGGGCCTGGAAGGAGTGGTATACACACATCAAAAAATGTTTTCCATCACCCCAGTTCCCAGGACTGCTGAAGGGAGACGTTGACTGTGGATATTGTATCACAGACAAAGTCCCTTTGCCTGTTCAGAGATGTCTCTAAACCCGGGCAAAGATGTAAACAACCATGCATGAGCAGCGTCTCTTTGACGGAGGGGGTAAGACAGCTGATCAGTTCGTCATTACACCGGGAAGGAGGTATACGGCTCGTAGTTCAACCATGTCTAGACGGTCAATACCTCGGTTCGATCGCGTCCGCATTGTTCCTTTGTGCCAGGAAGGGCTCTCAACAAGGGAAGTGTCCAGGCGTCGCGGAGAGAGCAAGAACGATGTTGTTCGGACATGGAGAAGATACAGAGAGACAGGAACTGTCGATGACAAGCCTCGTTCAGGCCGCCCAAGGGCTATAACTGCAGTGGACGACCGCTACCTACGAATTATGGCTCGGAGGAACCCTGAGATCAACGCCACCATGTTGAATAATGCTTTCCGTGCAGCCACAGGACGTCGAGTTACGACTCAAACTGTGTGCAATAGGATGCATGATGCGCAACTTCACTACTGACTTCAATGGCGTGGTCCGTCTTTGCGACTACGACACCATGCAGCGCGGTACAGATGGGCCCAAAAACATGCCGAATGGACCGCTCAGGATTGGCATCACGTTATCTTCATCAATGAGTGTCGCCTATGCCTTCAACCAGACAGTTGTCGGAGACGTGTTTGGAGGCAGCCCGGTCAGGCTGAACGACTTAGATGCACTGTCCCCTCCTATTTTGGGGTGGCATGATGTTGGGTCGTTGTACGCCGCTGGTAGTCATGGAAGGCACCGTAACGGCTGTAAGATACGTTAATGCCATCCTCCAAAATGGTTCAAATGGCTCTGAGCACTATGGGACTTAACAACTGAGGTCATCAGTACCCTAGAACTTTACTTAAACCTAACTAACCTAAGGACATCACACACATCCGAGGCAGGAATCGAACCTGCGACCGTACCGGTCGCGCGGTTCCAGACTCAAGCGCCTAGAACCGCTGGGCCACCGCGTCCAGCTGCCATCCTCCGACCTACAGTGCAGCCATATCGTCAGAATATTGGCGAGGCATTCATTTTCATGGACGACAAGTCGCTCCCCCATCGTGGACATCTTGTGAATGACTTGCTTCAGGATAACGACATCGCTCGACTACGGTGGCCAGCATGTTCTCCAGACATGAATCCTATTGAACATGCCTGAAATAGATTGAAAAGGGCTGCTTATGAACGACGTGACCCAAGAACCACTCTGAAGGATCTACGCTGAATCGCCGTTCAGGAGTGGAACAATGTGGACCTATAGTGCCTTGATGAACTTGTGGACGACGAATACAGGCATGTATCAATGCAAGAGGGTGCTACTGGGTATTAGAGGTTCCGGTGTGTACAGCAATCTGGACCAACACCTCTGAAGGCCTCGCTGTATGATGGCACAACATGCAATGTGTGGTTCTGATGGGAAATAAAACGGGCGGAAATAATGTTTATGTTGATCTCTATTCCAATTTTCTGTACAGGTTCCGGAACTCTCGGAACGGAGGTGATGCAAAACTTTTTTTGATGTGTGTATATCTGAATAATTTCATCCTTGGTTGTTTGATGTTCAGTTATTTGATGGCCAATGCATACAGCGGAAGTTATAGGGATTTAGTTGTTTGATGTTCCTGAAGGAGGGGATCGACAGGGCATGGAGGTGTATGAAAATTGGAATACGGATACAGCAGCGCTGCAGTGTACCGCGATAGGTGATTAGTGGGTAGGATATTGGGTGTTGTGACGAGGTTTTACGATTAAGTTATGAAATGGTATATAAGCCGAGTTGGGGAAAGTACATTTACTTCGGTACTCCGCAATCCCCCATACGGCGCATGGCAGAGGAATGCTCATACCACTATCAGTCAAGCAAAAAGCACTGTCTACAACCACCCGTACGAGCCCTAGTTTCTGTTCCCTTATCTTCGCGACCCTTACAAGAAATTTTTATTAGAGGCAGTAGAATTTCTGCGAAGTCAGCTTCAAATGCCGGTTCTCTAAATTTTCTCAATATCGCGTTGCCTCCAAGCATTCCCATTTGAATATCCGAAGCATCTCTGTAACACTTCTATGTTGTTAAAACCTACCAGTAACAAACGTAGCAGCCAGCCTCTGAATTGCTTCGTTGTCTTCCTTTAATTCGATCTGATACGGATCCCAAACACTCGAGCAGTAATCAAATATAGGTCGCTCTAGCGCCCTACACGCGGTCTCCGTTGCAGATGAACCACACTTTCCTAGAATTCTGACAATGAATCAATGTTGACCGTTCCCTTGCCTACCACACTCGTCACATGTCTGTTCCGTTTCATATTGCTTTGCAACGTTACGCCCAGATATTTAAACGATTGAACTGTGTCAAGAAGGCAGTACTAATGTTGTATCCGCGCATTACTGGTTTGTTTTCCCTACTCATCAGTAATTTACATATTTCTAAATTTAGAGCTAGCCGCCTTTCATCACACCAATTAGAAATTTGGTCTAAGTCGTCTTGTATCCTCCTAAGCCACTCAACTTCGATATCTTACCATACACCAAAGTATCAACAGCAAATAACCGCGGATTGCTGGCCACCCATTTCGCCAAATTATTTACGTGTATAGAAAATAATAGCGGTCCTATCACACTTGCCTGGGGCACTCCTGATAATACCCTTGTCTTTGATGAGCACTCACCGTCGAGGATAACATATTGCATTCTATAAGACGTCTTCGATCCACGTATATATCTGTGAACCCATTCCAAATCCTCGTACTTCCTTTAGCAGCCTGTCGTGGGGCACCGAGTGAAATGCTTTCCAGACGTCTAGAAATACGGAATCTGTTCCCTTGCACCCATAGTTCGCTAAATATCATGTGAGAAAATGAGGGTAAACTGAGTTTCATATGAGCGATGCTTTCTAAAACTATGCTGATTCGTTGAGATAAGCTCTTCAGTCTCACGAAAATTTATTATATTAGGAATGAGAATATGTTAAAGGATTCTACTGCAAACCGATGATAGGGATATTGGCCTGTAATTTTCCAGATTCGTTCGTTTGCTTTTCTTATATAAGGAGTCATCTGCGCTTTTCTTCGAGTCGCTTGGGATTTTGCGCTGGGCGAGAGATTTGCGATAAATGAAAAACCGAATTGGGTTTCCATCCGGACCTAGTGACTGATTTTGTTTCAAAACTTTCAGTTGTTTCTCTGCACCAGGAATTCTTATTACTTTGTCATCCATAGGGGAGTCTGTTCGATGGCCAAACGACGGCAAGTTTGTATGACTCTCCCGCGTGAACGATTTCTTGAAAGTGAAATTTAAACTTCGGCTTTTGTTTCTCTGTCTTCAAATGCCATACCAGATCGGTCAACAAGTGACTGGAAGGAAACCTTAGAACGACTTAGCGATTTTACATACAACCAGAATTTTCTCGGGTTCTCTGCCAGGTCTTCCACTAAGGTATGACGGTGGCAGTAGTGGTCTGCTTCGCGGTTAGATCTTTCCAGAGACTTACGGATGTCTGTTGACCTTTGCAAAAACAGACATAATGTTTGATAGAATAGCCCCAACCAGCGATTTTACAATGCAACTTTTAATCCGTCTTGATTGCAAAATGTTTATTCATATGACCGGTTTCGGTTCCTCTAGAACCATCTTCTGATCTGACATTTCGGTTACAGGAGTAACCAGTCCAAAATACAGCAACTGCGTCACGCATGGTTCTAGAGGAACCGAAACCGGTCATATGAATAAACATTTTGCCATCAAGACGGATTAAAAGTTACATTGTCTGTTAACCTTTCGTCGTCAGTTGTGCGTTTCCTTTTGAACCGACAGGGTAAAAGCCTCTCATTCATCAGCATTTTTCAAATTTAGTTATTAATCCATGGTCGATCTTTTCCGCCATTAATCCACTTACCAGACATCACGTCTTGCAGTCTGCTCAAACTTTGTTCATAATGCCTCTAACTGGAGCTAAATGATATAAGTTCGCGTTTAAACGAGATCTAATAACTACTTATCTGCTATTTCCAGCAGAAACACTTTGCCAGCCTTCTTAACTGATTGCTATTATGACATCATACTGACGTCTTCGATAAGGTCTGCCCTATTTGTAGCTACGAGGTCTACGATATTTCCAGTGTGTGTGTGCTGCCGAGCTAGCTGCTCAAGACAGTTTTCAGAAAACGTATTCAAAAGTACTTCTCACCACTATCTGTCGGTAGCCCCTGTAATGAATCCATAGACATAGAAGGTAGATGCGAAGGGTGGAGTGCATGTTTTTCTAGGATTTCAAGTAAAGATGAGACGAAATCAGTGTCTTATATGACTATGAACTGAACGCTTTTGACGTCACAGTTATAGCACAGTTATGTAAAACAAGACCAGCAACACATGCCAAACAATTACCACTTTAATAAGGCCGGAGAGCACCTGGCCGGAATCTTGTGGAGCTATAAACAGTTAATCAGAGTGGAAGCTCGAAAGAATCTTATTTATGCCTAGCGTCACATTACAACGCCATTGAGTGCAACATTGCATCTCTACTCACAGGTAGGTTTCATTACACAATGTACATCTATCAGACAACTCCCCATCTAATATTTGAGCAGATAAAGTCTGACCTTATGTGCTATAAATGTTCTCGCTTTCTTTGAAAAACTATGCATACCATCCTCATCCAGTTCTTCATGTTCGTCGGACTTCTCTTGGATCTGATTTATAAGTAATTTACTTCTGACTGATTTAAAACAATCTCTGTAACTTTGTGGACTCACGCACAAATGGAGTGAGAAGAGGTTCCAAATAAATACATCCACGCCCTCTAATTCAGTACTACAGTATTTAGAGATGATTCATACCGTAAACCATTTTCAGAAGTGATTTACAGTTGTCTAAGCCCAACCATTTGTATATTGTCCGCCAGAGGATCTGACTCATAACGTTCATTTCAGTCAACGTTGTACCTTGTTGATGTTGTAATTTTCACTGGCGTAAGTGTAGTTTAAGAAACAAGCAGGTGGCAGTTTCGTAATGATTCGTAACAATAAATGCTTGGTCTCTATGTAGAAACAGTGCATAAAATTATATCTGCTAAGTATGATTTCTCAGTGTTGCATGTTCTGCAAGCAGTAGCACGTAATTTAAGGGAAAGAAGTCTCCAGTAATATCCAGATAGGGACCCGTTTTCTGCAACTTAAAGTTTTGAGGTTTTTCGCTAAGCTGCTGTATTTGAAAAGTTTTTTATCCATTTCGCTACGCTACCTTAAACTTTTATTATTTCATTCTGTTGTTCGTGCAGAGAGCAGCGGAATTAAGGAAGACGAAGGCAGTAAGGTTCGATATTTTAGAGCCACTCCAACCCAGTTTCGACGAAAATCAGCCGGTTAATAAATCTGGAGGAGCCGTTGAGCGCGACCCCTTGTCTTACGGGAGGCCGTCACGAACGCCGCTACTGGCCGATAGCACGAACGGTCCGGCGCGCCCGCTCTCCTCGTGGCGCAAACAACGATACCGGCGATGGCTCCTTTGCACTCTGCTGCTCGACAGACTGGCGCCTAAGAAGTCGAGCCATCGAATGACCACGGTGTCTGCCCTGCTTTCAGGAAGCCACTTACGGCCTCACTTCACTTGCTTATCTACTGTACTCGCTAAGAGAAACAATCATTGACAAAGACAGATAAATTCACCTACTACTAAAAATTCTTGAGGAGTTTAATCCTTGTCATATAAACCAAAACTTGTTCTCCTAATTATAATAGTTACATCGTTATCTCTCGTAGAAGAGTGGTTCCACGGTTTATTGACAAAGAGTGAAGTCGTCATAGCTCCTGTTAATTACAAACACATTACAAACACTGTCTTTTCCAAGATCTTATTAAGGATTGAGTCCACCTTTGGACTTCATGTTGGCTTGCACGCTGTCAGGGACATTTCCAGTCAGTTACATCTACATCTAGATACATACTCCGCAATCCACCATACGGTGCGTGGCGGAGGGTACTTCGTACCACAACTAGCATCTTCTCTCCCTGTTCCACTCCCAACCAGAACGAGGGAAAAATGACTGCCTATATGCCTCTGTACGAGCCCTGATCTCTCTTATCTTTGTGGTCTTTCCGCGAAATGTAAGTTGGCGGCAGTAAAATTGTAATGCAGTCAGCCTCAAATGCTGGTTCTCTAAATTTCCTCAGTAGCGATTCACGAAAAGAACGCCTCCTTTCCTCCAGAGACTCACACCCGAGTTCCTGAAGCATTTCCGTAACACTCGCGTGATGATCAAACCAACCAGTAACAAATCTAGCAGCCCGCCTCAGAATTGCTTCTATGTCCTCCCTCAATCCGACCTGATAAGGATCCCAAACGCTCGAGCAGTACCCAAGAATAGGTCGTATTAGTGTTTTATAAGCGGTCTCCTTTACAGATGAACCACATCTTCCCAACATTCTACCAATTTACCGAAGACAACTATCCGCCTTCCTCACAAGTGCAATTACATGCTTGTCCCACTTCATATCGCTCTGCAATGTTACGCCCAAATATTTAATCGACATGACTGTGTCAAGCGCTACATTGCTAATGGAGTATTCAAACATTACGGGTTTCTTTTTCCTATTCATCTGCATTAATTTACATTTATCTATATTTAGAGTTAGCTCCCATTCTTTACACCAATCACAAATCATGTCCAAGTCATCTTGTATTCTCCTACAGTCTGTAACGCGGGAAATGCATATCCTCCTATTTCCATCTATTTCACTGCAATTTTTCTTCCTTATTTTGTTACCTGAAGATATAACATTTCTGTGTCTTTGTATATTGTTATTGTTTTACTATTTGTATATATATGCATTTATGTCGATGTATAATTGGTGTGTTTTGTGAATGTTATTTGTATTTACACGCTGGGTCTGGCCTAGGGAAAACTATGCTATCGAACGAATACATCGATAGGTCGTGTGGAGAACCTAAGTGTTTAGGAACTTTGGTAGTGTTATCTCTGTCGCGAGGGGCGCGGGCAGAGGGGAGTCTGGCTGGAGTAAGGCGGTGGAGCAGGTGTGTTGTGTGACGCTCCCGCGAGTTGCCGCGCTTTCGGGGTTTGGCAGCATGTAATTGCGCTCGACTCGCTACGATAGTTTCTGACACGGTGTCGCGGACGGGAAGCATTAGCTGGCGCACATCAAGAGCCCGTTTCGCCTGGTGACTGTGTCGAGAAGAAGGCGCGCCAACATCCAGCTTCTGCAACAGCGACGGCCGGCAATGAGTGACTGTCGCCACCTCCTCGATCGATGGCTTCAAACCTTCAATCAACCAACAAGGAAGCCTGGAAGCACGTAAAGTTTTAGAACTGTATGGCAGACCTCAGCTTTTCAAACTGTTCCATTTTCATAACTAAAAGTACAGCAACTTAGCATGAACATTTGTTGCTCATTGTCCCAATTCCATTACCAAGCAAGGTTCTTTCCTTTTCCGGAATGAACCCGAGTGTCGTTGTAATTCAAACGCCAGCATTAAAGTAATATCATTCCATTTCACTGTGTTAATTTCAAAGTTCAGTTAAAGTATTCATAGCTGGCTACAATATTTAGATTACACAAGCACAAATTAAGAGTGCGAGTTTTGTTACCATATTTTAGCTTACCTGTGACTGCAGCTCAGCTTGGTTCGTACTAAATTTTACTATTGTTAATCGTTCAGAATCATTAAATTCAATTTCAAAGTTAAATCTCTTATTTCTAAATTGCGTAGATTCATCCTTTTGAAATGATTGTTGAGGTAGCCCAAGACTAACCTTATTTTATTGAATTTCGTAGTGCTTCAGAAACAAAGCTCACTATTAATTCCAGTCACTAAATTAACTTTCAATTTTCCGGTTTTATTAATTCTTTTGCTAAATTAAGTCAGAGTGTAGCGAAATTTATTACTTCTGACAAACTTTCAGTTTTCACACAACACGTGTCAACCTTCAGTTGCCACGCTTTTAGTGCTAATTATATGTGCAATAACTTTCTTTTTCAGTCATTATAGTAGCTGTCCATAGGACTGGCGACCGCAATTTTCCCCATATCTCAAATATCTAATTAACGCCAATTAATTGTTAACGTGACGACCGCACATTTACTTTCTTTATTAATTTTACCCTGTTCTCAAAATTAATTTCCACCAATTTCATTTGCATTTTTCCTTTCATTTAGATGTAACCCTTTCCTCCCTCTTTACCGACAGATTAACTTCGGTGACGATTGCTTTTCCCAAATTTCCTTTAGGTGCACGCGGTTTAATTTTTCACTGTCATTAAGGTCGATGAGTGAGGAGGAGGTTACAAGTCACTCAACGACGACACCTACCCGTACACCACAGCATCATCAGCAAACAGCCGCACATTGCTATGCACCCTATCCAAAAGATCATTTATGTAGCTAGAAAACAACAGCGGACCTACCACACTTCCCTGGAGCACTCCAGATAATACCCTCACCTCCGATGAACACTCACCATCGAGGACAACGTACTGGGTTCTATTACTTACAAAGTCTTGGAGCCACTCACATATTTGGGAACCAATCCCATATGCTCATACCTTAGTTAGGAGTCTGCAGTGGGGCGCCGAGTCAAACGTTTTTCGGAAGTCAAGGAATATGGCATCCATCTGATACCCATCATCCATGGTTCACAAGATATCATGTGAAAAAAAATGGCGAGTTGCGTTTCGCAGGAGCGATGCTTTCTAAAGCCGTGCTGATGCATGGACAGCAACTTCCCTGTCTCAAGGTAATTCATTATATTCGAACTGAGAATATGTTCGAGAATCCTGCAACAAACCGATGTTAAGGATATTGGTCCGTAATTTTGAGAATCCGTCCTTCTACCCTTCTTATATACAGGCGTCACCTTCCAGTCGCTAGGGACTTCACGTTGGGCAAGAGATTCGCGATAAATGCAAGCTAAGTAAGGAGCCAGTGCAGTAGAGTACTCTCTGTAAAACCAAATTGGAATCCCTTCAGGACCTGGCGATTTATTTATTTTCAACCCATTCAGCTGCTTCACAACCCCAGGGATGTCTATCACTGTGTCCTCCATACGGGAATCTGTACGAGACTCAAACGGCGGTATTTTTGTATGATCCTCCTGCGTGAAAGATTTCTCAAATGCTAAATTTAAAATTTCAGCTTTCGTTTTGCTGTCTTCCGTTTCCAGGTCAGACTGATCAGTGAGTGACTGGATGGATGCCTTCGACCCTCTTACCGATTTTACGTAAGTCCAGAATTTCCTTGGGTTTTCAGCAAGATCTTTTGCTAAGGTATGACGGTGGTAGTGGTTGTATGCTTCGCGTATAGCTCTTTTTACAGCAGCACGAATCTCTACTAACTTTTGCCTGTCCTCATTCTCCCGCTCTTTCTTGTACCGCGAGTGCAACTGTCTTTGCTTCCTGAGCATTCTCCGAATTGCGCTGTTAAACCACGGTGGGTCTTTTCCGTCCGTAACCCACTTTTTCGATACATACTTCCCCAATGCATGATTTGATTGTCTGTGGAGGAATCACAGTACCCTTATCCTCAAGAGCCGATACTAGTGTCTGGAGGAAGTCGACATCGTAACTCACCCAGTGGCGTTCCATCGGGCTCAGGTCAGGACTCTGGGCAGGCCATATCAGGAATGTTAGTGTCCACAAACCATTACCTCATAAATGCTGCTTTATAACAGGGTGCAATGTCATGGTGCTATAAACAGTCATTGTCTGACAACTATTTTCCTATTGCACGTAGTATCTTCATATCATTCTGTGTGTAGCGTTTTCTTAAGTATAGAAAGGGGACCACACTCCAACAATGAAAAACAATTCTATATCATAATACCACCTCCTCTGTACATCACTACTGGACTGCACATGATGGCAGGTAACATACTCTAGGCATTTTCCAAATCCAAGCACTTTCTTCGGATACAACGTGATTCATCACTCGTTTCGAGCTACCCACGATCCAATGGCATCACCATTTACACCACCTAAAGCGTCGCTTAGTACTAACTACTGAAATGCGTGGCTTAGGAGGAGCTGCCAGACCACTGTGCATCGTTCCCTTTAACTCCCTTCCCACTGGCTAGCTGGGCTGCTGTTAGCACTTTGGAAGCCACGAGCGATTCGTTCTGCTTATTTAATGTTACTTTTTACAAGCACCCTCAGCAATGCTATACGGTCCGCGTCCGTCGTGAGAGCAGGTGGACGGATAGAGTTGTATGGATGTGTGTGTGTGTGTGTGTGTGTGTGTGTGTGAGCGAGAGAGAGAGAGAGAGAGAGAGAGAGAGAGAGAGTGTCGAGAGAGAATATATAATGGGTAGGGAAACAGTTTTTGATGTTCCTGAGCAACAGTCATAAAGTATTTTTTAAAGGACGCACTGATATTTGTTTGTTTTATTGTGTATTTAAGTATACATAACCCAGGTTTCGAGCTTTAATGCCATTTTCAACTAGTCTGCTAAAAGCAAAAATCACATACAGTACGACCAATTAAAATTTCAAAAGATGTAAAATGTGTTAAACAATGAATGTAAATTGGTGTGAAATTACGAAATATGTACTTCCATTTTATGTCTTTAAGATAGACTGCAAGATACTTAACAACTTTGAGGCTGACAATGTAAGTGTCTTGCAGTATATGTTAAGGACATAAAATGAAGTACATATTTCGTAATTACACACCAATTTACATTTATTGTTTATGGTATTTTACACCTTTTGAAATTTTAGGTGATCTTCCTGTATGCGAATTTTGCTTTTAGCAAGTACTTGACAAAGGCATAAAAGGTCTAAACCTGGCTGGCCGCGGTGGCCGTGCGGTTCTAGGCGCTCCAGTCCGGAGCCGCGCTGCTGCTACGGTCGCAGGTTCGAATCCTGCCTCGGGCATGGGTGTGTGTGATGTCCTTAGGTTAGTTAGGTTTAAGTAGTTCTAAGTTCTAGGGGACTGATGACCACAGCAGTTGAGTCCCATAGTGCTCAGAGCCATTTGAACCATTTGATTTGTCTAAACCTGGGTTCTAGTCAAATAAACAATGAAACATTCAAATGGTGGCGTGTTCCTTCAAAAAAAGGGTAGGAAGAGTATGACACATTGAGGGTGTAGGAGGAGATGGACAGATGGATGGGGTAGGAGCAGATGGACAGATCCAGAGGGTAGGAAGAGATAGACAAAGAGAGGGGGGAAAAGGAAGAATTCGACAGAGATTAGGTGGGGGGTGGGGGGGGGAGAAGGTAGTGAAGTTGAAACTGAACTGTACCGATAAACTGTCAGAGGTTATCAGGGATACCTTCTGAGTATTTTGGTAGAAGGGACCCGCGGTCTCCATCATAATGTAATTATGAGTTATTCAGTTTATTTCCCCAGTTACGTTTGTTGCTATGGAATCATCGTCATGGTAGTGAAAAAGCCTTTTATATAAAACCACGAAAGCGTATAATACAAAACACAGAATAATGCGACGTCACTCAAACGATGCAAATGTCCTCTGAAGTGGTTGAGGTCAGTGCGGGAGCAGGTCAGCAAACAGTCGCTGTGGCGCTCTTCCATACCTGAGGTTCGCACCAGTCAACTCTTCAACAGTAAAACAATGCATTGTACTGCTGTCTATCACTAACCATGCTACGAAACAAAAACCTGGACATAATCGAAGAGCACCGAATACAAACTGCAGGGCAACGAGGAAAGAAGGACGTTACTGCAGTCAAAAACTGGTACCGTGAGCGAATGGAAACAGGACACACAGTGAACACCACCCACATTTGCATTGTTGTTCGTGAACAGAAAATTTGTTTCATTCAAGCAAATTTGTTGCCTACGAGCGTCGATACTCATACTAGTATAGACTCGTGTAAAATCAAGAAAGGCACCACGCCCTTTCGGCCAATTCAGTGATGCGACGGATTGCATTAACAGCTGAAATCTGCGTACACCGTCAGAGAGAAGAGAGAAGAGTTTTTTTGTCTTTGACTGACTTGAAGCGGATTGCCTCGACTTTCTCTCGTGTGCCAACCTCTTCATTTGGGAACAGCAATTGCACCCAAGATCCTGAGTTATTTGTTACATGTATTTCTCTCTCAGTCTTCCTGTATACTTTTTAACCTTTACAGATTCCTGTGCTAGCACAGAAGTTATTTCCTGATGTCTTAACACATATCCTATCATCCTGTCCCTTCTTGGTGTCAGTATACTCATCTAAATCAGCGGAGAACTCCTCATTTCTGATCTTATCAGGCTACTTTATTTTAAACATCCTTCTATTGCACCACATTTCAAACGCATCGATTCTTCCCTGTTTCGGCTTTAGCATAGTTATGATTCAGTTCCATGTAATACTTTGTTCCAGACGTTTATTGTCATAAATTTCTTGCTACTGGTAATCTTCCATTGGCCAGGAATGCCATATTTATCCGTGCTACTCTGTTTTTGCTACTCTGTTTTCACATCGTTGCATTACCGATTATGTGTTATTATGCTTCAAAAGTGGCCCAATTCCTTAACTTTGTCCCCTCAATGGTCTCCGATATCTATGCGTTAATCCTGTTTCTGCTACTCCTCATTACTTTAGTCATTTTTCAGTTTACTGTTAATCCATATTCTGTACTCAATAGACTGTTTATTCCATTAGCATGATCGGAAATGCTTCACAGTCCCTGAGGATAGCTATATCATCAATGAATCTTATCACTGACATCCTTTGACTCTGAATTTCAAACCCTTTTCTGAACCGTTATTTCATTTCTGTCAGTAGCTCTTCATTGTATAGATTGAACAATAGAGGCGAAAAGCAGCATCACTGTCTTACACTCATTTTAATCTGGGCACTTCGTTCTTGGTCTTCCATTCTCATGATTAAGTCTTGGTTTTTCTACATGTTGTATACTAGCTATTACCTGCAGCTGTGCTCGCATATCAGTAGGTTTCTTATGACGAGTGAGTCTACGCAGTGTGCTACTGACATAGTGTGGAAGTATGGATTAAACACATTGAAGGTTGTACAAGCATTGTACTCATTATTTTGAATTGTATCACGTGGCACGTAACAATCAATAAAAGTATTTTCACGACTGTGATGTACTTCAAAAGTCAAAGAGTAGATATTTTCCCTAACTCGCGTAATATTTTTCAAATCAATAAGTATCCTGTACTACACACTTTCTGATGTAGTGTGTGTTCTTTCTCAAGGTTCAAGCTATGTTTTATTTAAACTACATAAATGTTAGAAATGTTAACGGAGTTTAAACGCTAATATAAAAAGTTAGCAGCTTTCATACTGGCTTTAAATTTCCTTAATTTCATCGAAATGAGTTCAGCGGGTTAATAATAATTAATTTAAACGTCATGAATGATGCAACAGTTTTTCACGGATCTCAGTGTTTATGGCATCATATACCCTGAACTATGTGTCGACAGTGATATAATTTTGCAGGTACATTCAGTGGTAATGTGAACACTGTCAGCGAAATGTGTCACGAATGCAGTTTGTAGTAATGAAGTAATAAATTAAAGAGTCTGGCAGTTGTACTCCATGTACTGCGAAAATGTAACAAGCGATAAAACTTTTTTCCTCTTATCATATTGTGCGGAACTGTCAACGAGAAACAGTTTCATAAAGGTTTGAAATTATGTGTTAAGTTTGCTACAAGTCACTAAATGCTATCGGTTTCAAACACTGGATGATTATGGTCAGAGTATCCTCGCGTCGTGGTCTACACTTCTTTTTCATCCCCACTCCTTTCATAGGTAGATGGTTCTTACCCCCGCAGCGATTTTTTCCAGACAGTAAGTGATATCTTTACCAAGTTGGGTTGAAGGCAGTCCATTGGTTTGGGAGGAATTGTGGAATATATATCATGCATTTCATTTTTCAAGATGTGTGGATATCTTTTTACGTAGGTGTGATTTTCATTAAATAAAGCCTCAATGTTGCCCAAAGTTATACTCAGGTTACCTGCGAAAACCCCATGAAAGTTCGTGTAATAGTTTTTGAGGTTAGTGTATTCGAAGAGAAACAGACAGACACGACTGTTTTCAGATTTATTATTCTTGTAGATAAACCGTCTTCCCCTATAGCTTAGAACTATTTTCCTGAGAATTTCAAAATACTTCTGCCATATTGCATTGCAGAACGCTTTTCTAGTTCGACAGATTCCATAAACGTGCCTTGAATTTTGTTACATCTTGCCTCCGTTAGCAAGCACAACGTCCGAAATGCTTCTTTGGACTGGTGTCGGTTCTAGGCGCTTCAGTCTGGAACCGCGAGACCGGTCGGTCGCAGGTTCGAATCCTGCCTCGGGCATGGACGTGTGTGATGTCCTTAGGTTAGGTAGGTTTAAGTAGTTCTAAGTTCTAGGGGACTGATGAACTCAGATGTTAAGTCCTATAGTGCTCAGAACCATTTTGGTACTGGTGTCTTACATAAAGGCATTGTGATCGTCATCTGATAGAGTCTCAGTTTTCTTTTCCATCCTTCTCTAATATTATCGTTGTAAGTAATTTTTGATACATTAACTATTAAGAACAAATTTCCTTAACGCAGAAAATAATTATTTAATTAAAAAGCTTAACACATTTTAAAACGAACGAAGAAGCATAAAATAATTTCTCGTAGCCCCGTACAGATAGCACTGAAAATTCGTGCTTGTGGGTTTTTCATAGCTACGATAATACTTTTAAAATTTAAATTGCAAACATTGGGTGTATACAATTAATAGTAGCAAGGAGGGTAGGGGTAGCTGTTGTTCATAAAAATCGCAGAACAGCTCATGCTACTTGCAGTGCAATAAAACTGTTAGTTCGAATTTAGACTTAAGCGTTACGAAATCTTTTCTGAAGTTATATGGTATTTGTCTGGAGTCAGCCATGTATGGAAGTGAAATACGGACTATAAATCGTTTAGACAAGAATAAGATAGGAACTTTGGAAATATGGTGCTACTGAAGAATGCTGAAGATTGTATGGGTAGATCACGTCACTAATGAGGATGTCCTAAATAGAATTTCGGATATAAGAAACTTGTGGAACAATTTGACTAACAAAAGGGATAGGTTGACAGGACACATTCTAAGACATCAAAGGATCATAAATTTAATATTGAACGGAAGTGTGTGTATGTAGGAGAGTGGGGGGGGGGGTAAAAATCGTAGAGAGAGACCGAAAGATAATTACAGTAGGCAGATTCAGAAGCAAGTAGGTTGCAGCAGTTATTTGGAGACGAAGAGGCTTGCACACGATAGGGCAGCATGGACAGCTGCATCAGAGCAGTCTTCGGACTGAAGACCACAACAACAACAACAAAACTGTTGGGGACTTAGGTGAACTATTCACGCTTCAGGTTTTACGTTTTGAATTTTGAGAGGACTAAAAATTCTAGCTGCTAAAAATTCAGAAACACAAATTTTCAGGACTATCTGTATGGAGTTGGGAATTTCTGCAAGCTTAGGAGAAATTATTTTATGCTGTTTAGTCAATTCGAGAAATGTATTACGTTGAAAAGTTTTTATTTAACTTATTACTTAGAAGCATAGCCGCAGGAGGAATTAACTTGACATTTCATGGACCGGCCGGAGTGGCCGAGAGGTTCTAGGCGCTTCAGTCTGGAAATGCGGGACCGCTACGGTCACAGGTTCGAATCCTGCCTCGGGCATGGATGTGTGTGATGTCCTTAGGTTAGCTAGGTTTAAGCAGATCTAAGTTCTAGGGGACTGATGACCTCAGAAGTTATGTCCCATAGTGACATTTCATGTATTTATTTGGTTGTGCAGCTAGCGGAATGTAGAAAGATAAAATAATGTAGAGCCGGTAACACTCTAGCTAGCAGCAGAATTTATTACAATTTTATTCAGCATAGACTATCATATTTTATGTAGTTTGGAGGTGTCAGGTGTTGTATATATGCCTAAAGGTTATATGTGCGTTATGACTGAATTTTGAAACCAAAGTAAAGATATGTAGTGAAGAACATTTGAAAGGAAGTAAAATAGAGCAGGAAAGAAACTGATACTGTTATAGTATTTGACAGCCCTCAAACCACTATCATCGCCTTCGCTAGAGTGTCATTCTTAAGAGGCACCATATACTTTGTACTAACTTGACTCTTATTAAATGATAATGATAGTGAATAGCACATCAATGATAATACTGACCTGAACTCTTAGTTATTTCTTTTGGCTAGTTTTAAGCAACAGGAGACACGACCATCGCATCGATGTTGTGCTAGCACTTGGTAAGAGCAGAAACAAAAGTGAGAGAAGAGCAGGTAAGCGGAATATTCATCTAAAATTTCTTCCACATATTGACCCACACAGCACCAGTCTGACAGGTAGCCAAATCTTGCCACAGATCCGTAAATGTTCGAGTACGTTGGAAGGTCTAAAGAACCCCTGCTGCTAGCACTGCTGCTTGATAATCACCTGCAGGCGTGGGGAAAGCTATTGTTTTGCGTGTAACCATTGCCTCCTCGCCCTGTCTTCTACGGAATGTACACTGACAGAAAAAAAATACTGAAACACCAAGAAGGGGTTTTGCGGCGCCAAGTGAAGTTGGTCGGCGTGTTGCTACATGTGAAACATAATGTCTACTCAAATTTCGCACCAATTTGCTTTAAATCCACACTGTCACGGTAGTGAGCTTTAGTTACCTTTGAGATCAGACGTGGTGAGTTGATGTTAGTCAAGTTTTCGGGCGTATTATAGTATTTGAGAGTTGTAGCATCGCGTTTTAGTACCTGAATAGTGTAAAATCGCGTAGTCTCCTTCCGCCGCCGAGCAGTGTGTCAGCAGTGCGCAAGTAGCAGCATTACTGCATTTACTAGGCAATCTTGTATTTTAATAACCGTTTAAATTTTGTGCCGATTTGTTTGTGCTCTCTGTAGATTAGTTCAGACGTTCTTTGCACAATAGTTTTAAGATGGATAGGGACTGCAACTGCTGTGTTCGGATGCAGGCTGAGTTGGCATCCCTTCACTCCCAGCTTCAGGCAGTGTTGGCTTCGGTCACACAGCTTGAGGCTGTTGCCAATGGGTATCACTGTGGGGGTCCGGATGGGGGTTTGTCGGGGACGGCCAGCTCGTCCCACGCATCCTCCGATCGGGCTACGACTGTGGCTGCCCGGAATACTGCCCACATTGAGGCTGATCTCTCACCTGTGGTAAAGTGGGAGGTTGTCTCGAGGTGTGACAGGGGGCGAAAGACATTCCGGAGGGCTGAACGGAAGGCCTCTCCAGTTTGTCTGACGAAACGGTTTCAGGCTCTGTCTCAGGCTGATACTGATCTTCGGCCGGACGTGGCTGCTTGTCCTGTTCCAGAGGTTGCCCCTCAATCTGCAAGATCCGTGCGGTTGCAGAAGGTGGGCTTACTGGTAGTTGGGAGCTCCAACATTAGGCGCGTAATGGGGTTCCTTAGGGATATGGCAGCAAGAGAGGGGAAGAAAACCAATGTGCACTCCTTGTGCATACCGGGGGGAGTCATTCCAGATGTGGAAAGGGTCCTTCCGGATGCCATGAAAGGTACAGGGTGCACCCATCTGCAGGTGGTCGCTCATGTCGGCACCAATGATGTGTGTCGCTATGGATCGGAGGAAATCCTCTCTGGCTTCCGGCGGCTATCAGATTTGGTGAAGACTGCCAGTCTCGCTAGCGGGATGAAAACAGAGCTCACCATCTGCAGCATTGTGGACAGGACTAACTGTGGACCTTTGGTACAGAGCCGAGTGGAGGGTCTAAATCAGAGGCTGAGACGGTTCTGCGACCGTGTGGGCTGCAGATTCCTCGACTTGCGCCATAGGGTGGTGGGGTTTCGGGTTCCGCTGGATAGGTCAGGAGTCCACTACACGCAGCAAGCGGCTACACGGGTAGCAGGGGTTGTGTGGCGTGGACTGGACGGTTTTTTAGGTTAGATGGCCTCGAGCAAGTACAGAAAGGATAGCAGACTCAAAGGGTGCGGGGCAAAGTCAGGACATGTGGGGGCCAAACAGCAATCGGTATTGTAATTGTAAACTGTCGAAACTGCATTGGTAAAGTACCGGAACTTCAAGCGCTGATAGAAAGCACCGAAGCTGAAATCGTTATAGGTACAGAAAGCTGGCTGAAGCCAGAGATAAATTCTGCCGAAATTTTTACAAAGGCACAGACGGTGTTCAGAAAGACTAGATTGCATGCAACCGGTGGTGGCGTGTTTGTCGCTGTTAGTAGTAGTTTATCCTGTAGTGAAGTAGAAGTGGATAGTTCCTGTGAATTATTATGGGTGGAGGTTATACTCAACAACCGAGCTAGGTTAATAGTTGGCTCCTTTTACCGACCTCCCGCCTCAGCAGCATCAGTGGCAGAACAACTGAGAGAAAATTTGGAATACATTTCACATAAATTTTCTCAGCATGCTATAGTCTTAGGTGGAGATTTCAATTTACCAGATATAGACTGGGACACTCAGATGTTTAGGACGGGTGGTAGGGACAGAGCATGGAGTGACATTATACTGAGTGCACTATCCGAAAGTTACCTCGAGCAATTAAACAGAGAACTGACTCGTGGAGATATCTTGGACCTACTGATAACAAACAGACCCTAACTTTTCGACTCTGTAAGTGCAGAACAGGGAATCAGTGATCATATGGCCGTTGCAGCATCCTTGAATATGGAAGTTAATAGGAATATAAGAAAAGGGAGGAAGGTTTATCTGTTTAGCAAGAGTAATAGAAGGCGGATTTCAGACTACCTAACAGATCAAAACGAAAATTTCTGTTCCGACACTGACAATGTTGAGTGTTTATGGAAAAAGTTCAAGGCAATCGTAAAATGCGTTTTAGACAGGTACGTGCCGAGTAAAACTGTGAGGCGCGGGAAAAACCCACCGTTGTTCAACAACAAAGTTAGGAAGCTACTGCGAAAGCAAAGAGGGCTTCACTCCAAGTGTAAACGCAGCCAAAACCTCTCAGGCAAACAGAAGCTAGACGATGTCAAAGTTAGCGTAAGGAGGGCTATGCGTGAAGCGTTCAGTGAATTCGAAAGTAAAATTCTATGTACCGACTTGACAGAAAATCCTAGGAAGTTCTGGTCTTACGTTAAATCTGTAAGTGCCTCGAAACAGCATATCCAGACACTCCGGGATGATGATGGCATTGAAACAGAGGATGACCTGTGTAAAGCTGAAATACTAAACACCTTTTTCCAAAGCTGTTTCACAGAGGAAGACTGCACTGCAGTTCCTTCTATAAATCCTCGCACAAACGAAAAAATGGCTGACATCGAAATAAGTGTCCAAGGAATAGAAAAGCAACTGGAATCACTCAACAGATGGAAGTCCACTGGACCTGACGGGATACCAATTCAATTGTACACAGATACGCCAAAGAACTTGCCCCCTTTCTAACAGCCGTGTACCGCCAAGTCTCTAGAGGAACGGAAGGTTCCAAAGATTGGAAAAGAGCACAGGTAGTCCCAGTCTTCAAGAATGGTCGTCGAGCAGATGCGCAAAACTATAGATCTATATCTCTGACGTCGATCTGTTGTAGAATTTTAGAACATGTTTTTTGCTCGCGTATCATTTCGTTTTTGGAAACCCAAAATCTACTCTGTAGGAATCAACATGGATTCCGGAAACAGCGATCGTGTGAGACCCAACTCGCTTTATTTGTTCATGAGACCCAGAAAATATTAGATACAGGCTCCCAGGTAGATGCTACTTTTCCTTGACTTCCGGAAGGCGTTCGATAAAGATCCGCACTGTCGCCTGATAAACAAAGTAAGAGCCTACGGAATATCAGACCAGCTGTGTGGCTGGATTGAAGAGTTTTTAGCAACAGAACACAGTATGTTGTTATCAATGGAGAGACGTCTACAGACGTTAAAGTAACCTCTGGTGTGCCACAGGGGAGTGTTATGGGACCATTGCTTTTCACAATATATATAAATGACCTAGTAGATAGTGTCGGAAGTTCCATGCGGCTTTTCGCGGATGATGCTGTAGTATACAGAGAAGTTGCAGCATTAAAAAATTGTAGCGAAATGCAGGAAGATCTGCAGCGGATAGGCACTTGGTGCAGGGAGTGGCAACAGACCCTTAACATAGACAAATGTAATGTATTGCGAATACATAGAAAGAATGATCCTTTATTGTATGATTATATGATAGCGGAACAAACACTGGTAGCAGTTACTTCTGTAAAATATCTGGGAGTATGCGTGCGGAACGATTTGAAGTGGAATGATCATATAAAATTAATTGTTGGTAACGCGTGTACAAGGTTGAGATTCATTGGGAGAGTCCTTAGAAAATGTAGGTGGCTTACAGAACACTCGTTCGACCTATACTTGAGTATTGCTCATCAGTGTGGGATCCGTACCAGATCGGGTTGACGGAGGAGATAGAGAAGATCCAAAGAAGAGCGGCGCGTTTCGTCACAGGGTTATTTGGTAACCGTGATAGCGTTACGGAGATGTTTAGCAAACTCAAGTGGCAGACTCTGCAAGAGAGGCGCTCTGCATCGCGGTGTAGCTTGCTCGCCAGGTTTCGAGAGGGTGCGTTTCTGGATGAGGTATCGAATATATTGCTTCCCACTACTTGTACCTCCCGCGGAGATCACGAATGTAAAACTAGAGAGATTCGAGCGCGCACGGAGGCTTTCAGACAGTCATTCTTCCCGCGAACCATACGCGACTGGAACAGAAAAGGGAGGTAATGACAGTTGCACGTAAAGTGCCCTCCGCCACACACCGTTGGGTGGCTTGCGGAGTATAAATGTAGATGTAGATGTAGATGTAGAAGAATGCCTTTAAGGTGACACAGACGCCATTATCAACACCTCATTGAATTTGAACGAGGTCGTATAATAGGGCTACGAGAAGCTGGATGTTTCCTTTTGCTATACTGCAGAAAGATTGCACGAATTTAGAGGCTGTACGTAACTGTTGGCAGCGGTGGACACGAGCATGTACAGTCACAATAAGACCGGGCTCCAAATGGTGACGTGGCACTACCGAGAGGGAGCCGGCACGGTAGCTCAGCTGTAATAAAAAAAACTGAGTTAATGGATCAAAAACGAACTTTCGACATCCGCGCCGAGCAGATACAACGAACGAAAACGATAAAAATGCGATTAAAAAAAAATAAATAAAGAAAAGGGAAGACCGTCGTGTTCACCGTATGGCTCTGGAGCACTGTATTGCATCCGCAGCAGCAATTACAGCAGAAATTGGCATCACAGTGACACAACGAACTATTACAAACCGGTTACTTCAAGGATAGCTCCAAACCATACTTCCTACAGCGTGCATTTCGCTGACTCCAAACTACTGCCACTGTTGTCGAGCGAGAGCACGTTGGAAGGCAGAGTGATTGTTTTGTTCTGTGATGGAAGCTTGTTCTGCTTCAGCGCTATTGATGGTCTGTGTGTTGGTTAGAAGGATGCCAGTTGAGGCCTTACAACCTTTCTGTGTGCTAGACATACTGGACAACACCTGGAGTCACATACTGGGGAACGATTTCGTACGGCAACAGGAGCAGTCTCCTGGTTATCCCTACCACTTTGACTTCAGATTTGTACGTCAGTGTGGTGATTCAACCTGTTGTGCTACCATTCATGAACAGCATTCCGTGGGGATGTTCCCCGACAGGATAGTGCGCCCTGCATACCGCTTTTGTAACCCAAGATGCTCTACAGAGTGTCTACATGTTGCCGTGGCCTGCTCGCACTCCATCGAGCACGTTTGCGACAACATCGAGTGACAAATCTAGCGTCATCCACAACCAGCATAGACCATCCCTGCATTGACCAAACAAGTGCCACAGGAATGGACCTCCATCCCGCAAACTGACATCTAGCACCTGTACGACATAATGCATGCGCGTTTGCATGCTTGCATTCAACAATCTGGCGGGTACACCGGTTATTAATGTACCAGCATTTCACATCTGCAATTGCTTACCTCGTGCTTACATTAAACTGTGATCTTGCAGTGTTGATCATTTAAACCTGTTACCTAGACAAATATACTCCAAAAATTTCATTACTCTACATTTATTATGCTTTGGTGTTACGATATTTGTTCCGTCAGTGTATTGAGGGTAATGATTATTTCGGTCTGAGATGCCAGGTGTCAAGCGAGAATCGTATTGGCACTGTGGAAGAATCCATCTTGTAAAACAACTTATTCCGACGTCACACAGAAGACCACTGTTGATCACTTGGTTTTACTATCCATTTTCTGTACGATTCGGCCATCTCTTCAGAAGCACATTGTTCATATTGACACCAGCTGCGTTAATCTATAGAAGTAAGAGTGATGTTTCATTAATTACAATTACGATACGAAACAGAATCGTAACGATCCACATCTATCACGTACCATGAATGGCTTGCCATTGTTATCCAGTATGACTCAGCTGTACCGATCAGACAATGATATTGCTGTGGAAGACTACGTTTTCTTATTATTAAAATAAGACACATCAGAGGTCACACAGAAAGTATTTAGTTGTTTATTATTCATTTCGTCGAGTGTAGAATGGTAGAAGAATAGTCTGAAAGTAGTTGAATGAAACGTCTGGTAAACAAGTGTGAACTGGAAAGTAATGATGTACATATAAATACAGATGTACACGTATTTGAACAATCTAGAAGCTGAATAAAATAGAGTCTCATTACAGCTTCCCGCTAGTCATGTCTTCGTCTTTCAAATACATACAAGCTATTCAGAACAACGTGTAAAAAATCTGTCGATTTGTATTATTGAGGTGATCTACTTGTCTCTGTCAATTCTACATCTTCATCTATATCTACATATACATTGTTACTCTGGAAATCACATTTAAGTGCATGGCAGAGGGTCCATCGAACCATCTTCACAATTCGCTATTATTCCAGTCTCGTACAGAGCGCGGAAAAAACGAACAGGTTTATCTTTTCGTACGAGCTCTGATTTTCCTTATTTTATCCTGTTGATCGTTTTCCGCCACAAATCCTGTATCATTTCCGTGACACTCCCTTCCCTATTACGTGCCAATACAAAACATGCTGCCCTTAAAAAATAGCTCTGAGCACTATAGTACCTAACACTTGAGGTCATCAGTCCCCTAGAACTTAGAACTATTTAAACATAACTAACCTAAGGACATCACACACATCCATGCCCGAGGCAGGAGTCGAACCTGCGACCGTAGCAGACACGCGGTTCCGAACTGAAGCGCCACCGTGCTGCCCTTCTTTGAACTTTTTCGGTGTATTCCGTCAATCCTGTCTGGTACGGATCCCACACTGCGCAGCAATATTCTAAAAGAGGACGGACAAGCGTAGTGTAGGAAGTCTCCTTCGTAGATCTGTTACATTTTCTGTGTCCTGCCAATAAAATGTTGTCTTTGATGAGCCTTCCCCATAACATTTTCCATGTGTTCCTTCCAATTTAAGTTGCTCGTAACTGTAATTTTATGTATTTAGTTGAATTTACGGCCTTAAGATTTGAGTGATTTATCGTGTAACTGAAGTTTAACGGATTCCTTGTAGCGCTCATATGGATGGCCTCACACATTTCGTTATTTAGGGTCAACTGCCTGTTTTCGAACCATACAGATATCTTTTCCAAATCGTTTTGCAATTTGTTTTGATCTTCTGATGACTTTATTAGTCGATAAACGACAGCGTCATCTGCAGACAGCCTACGACGGCTGCTCAGATTGTCTCCCAAATCGTGCATGTAGATAAGGAACAGCAAAGGGCCTATAACTCTACCTTGGTGAACGCCAGAAGTCACCTCTATTTTACTCGATGACGTTCCGTCAGTTATTACGAAATGTGAACACTCCGACAGGAAATCATGTATCCAGCCACACAACCATAAGCACGCAATTCCACTACAAGCGGCTTGTGTGGTACAGTGTCAAATGCGTTCCGGATATCCAGAAATACGGAATAAATCTGAAATCGCTTGTATATAGCACTCACACCTCATACGAGTAAAGAGCTAGTTGTGTTTCATAAGAACGATGTCTGTTTAGAAAGATGTCCCAGCTGACCAGACGAAGGTATTTGGTTCTCTTTCCGTATGAGTCTATCGTTCAAAGCTTTAGACGGTATGTAGGAAACAAAGTGAAGTCTTTAAATTCGGTATTTGTTTTGCAGAAAAAAGGGAAAAATGAGACAGTCACTGCAGAAACTGATAAATTACACGAACGATGGTCTTTTATTTATTTATTGACTCCAGTTTCAAGAAGATTTTGTCCCGTAACGAGTTTTAAATGTGGTTTATTAATTATGCCAACATTTATGCGTGGCGCTGTTTAAGTTATACGTCTAAACTGTTCATTGTAAAACATTGAGGACTACCAGCTTAAAAAATATGCTGGGAATAAAAACCATGTGGCGAGCTATGACGATACGAAGCACGTTTCCCCTTTCCGGATCGAGCTAAAATATTTTTTCTTGTTGCAATCCGATCAGAGAAAATAAAATTATAAAGATTTGCTTAAGTCTGGTATATGACACGTCATTCAACAACCTCAGCTTCCAAATATAATATTTACCCGTACAGACAAATGATTTGCTTCGAATCTATCCTTTCAATACGTTGCAAGTCTCATACGATGTGAGTGTTGGAGCTAATTCAACCAGTTCTGTACCGTTAATTAATCTACTTCCTTGTAATTTCGTAATGAAAGCTACGCTGCTCAGGCTCCAAGCGACGTTTGAATGCGTGTAGAAAATTCCAAGCCTGCTAGTGCCGTACAGTGGTATTTGCCTTTCAATTTGCCAGGCGCCTTTCCTCGAGATAGCCAAATTACAGCGATTATCTCTGTTGTGTGTGTTTTCTGAATTACAAAGACTTTCCGCAAACAGTGCACGTCTATGGAGGGAAACACCCAAACGCGTGCCGACTACAAATTGCCTGCCTGGAGTCTGACTTACCTCTCAGAGGTAAGCTGCAAAAATTGCTCGTAAGAGACTAACTGCGAGCTGCCCTGTAATTTTCTCCCCTCCTTCATCCCGCTTCCATCCTCTTTCTCGTGTTATGTCCGTCACGTATCATCTACTGGAACATTCTACGCCATCTGCTTGTCATTAAGTTCTCCATTGCTCGAATGGGAAGCGTTTGATGTCCTACGTTCGAGTGACTACACCTTGCTCTGAATTCACTTGGCAGACAGACCAATGTCCAAAATAATGTCACATAAATTTACACTCCGAAAATTAAACTGGACTCTGCACAACCACTGGCTGTATCTGAAAGTTTCACGACATCTCCACCCAGCTCGACATCTCCACCCAGCTCGACATCTCCACCACCATCTTCAGCCCATCCCACGACCCCTCACAGTTGATTGTCTCAAAACATTCGCTTATCACACTACCAATGTTTCACTCATAGTAACGATATTTACACCTTTCCTCTTTGTAGTTGGTTCTCCTGGATAGCTGAGTGGTGAGCGCGGCTGACAACGATGCTGAGGCCCCGGATTCGATTCCCGGCACTGCCACGGATTCTTCCTTGATAGGAACTCTGGTATGGGCTTCACCCAGCCTTGTGAAGCCAATTGAAGAGGTATTTGGCCAAGTAGCAGCGGCTCAAGGTCACGAAAACTGACAACGGCCGGGACAGCGATGTTCCGACCTCACTATCCCGATAATGCAGCCACTGATGGGATGACCAGGACATGTGGACGGAGTTTACATTTCCGTATTTATAGCTGCGAGATACCTCGCCGTTCCCGTTCCATAATTAAGCGACTGAGAGAGCCTCATGACTTGAAGCAGATTACCATGCCCCACGTATTAGCAGAACACATTTCATCAGCGGCAAGTCATCATTCGCATCACGGTACCGTGTCTGTCAGACAAAGCACACACGCGCATGATAAGAAACATAGCGCCCCATTCACGTAATTATAATCTAACCTTAATCCCATTATTGTCCACTACACTTTTTGTATGCTCCAGTCATAAGCGGTTGCTGCAATCTGAGCAGTCAGTGGGCTAAACTGCTGTTCATATATCTACTTGCTGAACTCATCTGCAACGGGCCGATATAAAGGAAAACGAAATTTTTTGTATAGTCTGCTAAAACTTTACTACAAAGTTTCCAAAGTGCAATATTAGAGCGAACCTACTTGGTTCAAAGGGTTCAAATGGCTCTGAGCACTATGGGACTTAGCTTCTGAGGTCATCAGTCCCCTAGAACTTATTTAAGCCTTACTAACCTAAGGACTTCACACACATCCATGCCCGAGGCAGGATTCGAACCTGCGACCGTAGTGGTCGCGCGGCTCCAGACTGTAGCGCCTAGAACCGCTAGGCCACTCCGGCCGGCAGAGCGAACCTACTCCAAGAAATCAGCAATGAGCAGGCGTTGCTAAGTTACGCTCTTTAACAGCACAAATAAAGATGAATTGTACTTGGCAAACACTCAGTAGGAGAAGCTTTACCAGCACAGGTTACTGTGGAATGAGGACAGCAGTAAATTCATATGGCATGATTGGCTGGAATTGTCTCAAGGGGGATGTTCAGTCGCCTGTTTACCAGTTCTTTAAACTGCCCTCCGGCGATGTGCCCAGTTACCCTACCAGGTAAATAGGACCTGCAGTTCCACGTGGAATCCGAACCACGTGATGTTCATGGAAAATCTTCACAACAGTGAGAGGTAGAGTTGTAAAAGTACCGTAGGCTACCGTAGACTGTTACAAGTAAGGGTAGCTTTTCTCATAGGCTTAGTCAGTTAAGGTCGTACCAGCATTACCAGTACGTTAGGTGTATTACATACCGATCGGGCGCTACCTCATAACGATGACATTCTTTACGTATGGGATCAGTGTCTTACTAGATTCTCCTAAGAACCGGAAGCGGTGAACTTTCTAGAAACTGAGCGAGGCCATATAAAGGGCCAGGTAACCTACAGAACAATTTTTTTCCGAATAGTTATGCACCTGTTTGATGCTTAAACAATAGCGGTATTTATTGCAATATTGATAATTTCAATATTTAATTGAAGTTTCACTGAAAAATGGTTGATTTATAACTTGAAGCAGAGGATTCTTATTTTAAAAATGAAGGAAACAATACAGATTTATGATATAGCGTTACCTCAACAAAAAGTTAAATTCAAAAAAAGCAAAACAACATTATATCAAACACAGCTTCAACACTTCTTCGAAATTATATAAAACATGTCTCTGTTATTCATAAACAACTTTCACATTTATCAGTAGTAATAGGTAACTCTTGCCTTTGATCATGACGAAGAGCATTCTACGGAGTACAGAATAATAACAATAATATATACTCTATTTTTTTCCTGTAAACTGTACTAGTAATTGCTTTGGTTACATGAAAACACGGAAGTTACTCTATTAAAGTGATTTTCATTACTTATAAAATGTAAAAATGTAATTTGTATTCTTTAAGGACATAAAATACACGATGGATTAACACTAAATGACACTCGGTTCTAATTATATGCAAAACAAACAAACAAACATAAACAGAAGTCGTCGGTTCTCAGTTTCTCTCTTACACATTCTGGTATGTTTGTTTCCTACTGATTGTTTCCTACTGATGCTACCAATGCCAACGGTAACCCCACCTTTTAGTACGTCATTTATGTAGCGTACCGAAATTACCGAATCGTATTTATGGTAAAGATCAACTCTACTGACAGGTGAAGGAAGACTGATAAATTCCAGATTTCGACCGAGAATCGATACCGCGAACTCATGGCCTCCTGGGTTGCGCTTCAACACTAGACAAACTAACCCCGCTGCGGACAGCGTTTAGCACTTACTGATACATTATGCTCCTGGCACTCGGTGCGATCTCAGTAAGAGCCGAGCAAACAATCCGAATGCATCCTCCTCGCGCTAGGAGACAGTGGCTTGCCAGCCAAATTATAAACTGATTCGTAGGCCAGTTATTTTACCGTAGATAACTTTTATTCCTATATGAAACACTCATTTACTGTACCTGACTCGTTTACACAGTTTTCCAGAGTAATGACTGATGTGTTGAAGTAATTCACGAGATAACAACCAAAGAGTACGAAGAACTGCCACACCAGGAGCAGTCGATGTTCAGACGTACCACGACGTTGGAAAAGTTTTTACGTGGAACGAAAGTACTGCCTACGTGAGGTACTAATAGTTATATCCATCAGTGCCCTTTTTCGTGACAGCCATGATTGTCACACCACGTTCGTCAAGCATTTAAGCGCGATAAGTAGTATAAATGCTTTCTCTATTTCTCAAGGGAATATCCACAACAGATTTCATACACAGCGATTTTGTGTTTGTGTTCTGTTTGCACAGTACCTGAAGTGGCATGGCTTGGCTGCCTTTGAATCATACCAACAGTAGCTAATACTACGCGTCGCAACTAATTCCCGCTTTGATAGACGACCTTTTACCAAATTATTTCCACTTTTTTGCTTACAACGTCTTCCGACACCAATAAAATGACCAAATGACACCTCCTGTATTCCTGAAACACACTGGTAAAAGACGGTGAGCACGAAACTGCTATAGGAACTCGCTTCTAGCACCACCATTCAAGAGGGGTTCGAGTAGCAACGGCTACACTCATAGGGCAGAACATAGGTAATCTCTAATATGCAGAAGCAATTTACCCGTACAGCCCATGCTGTGGGACGCGTGCTCTCAAGAGCTCCAGTGCCTTTTATCCTTTTAGAGGAAAATTAAGCCACAGCACTGATTAATTGAAAAAAGTAACTATGATTGTGCAGCATTTCTCAAACTCTGAAGTTAATACGTCATCGTCTTAAAATTGTGTCCATTTCCAAACGTTTGAAGAATGGGCGGCCACAGAAATTTAACCAAGGGGGAGAGGAGGGCAAAACTGCAGAATTGCGATTTTTTATATAACTAAGTCAGTTTGAAAACGCGTCATGCCTAAACAATTAAATTTTAGTTGACAGACACAAAATTTGTTATTTGTCAAATAAGTAACAGTTATCCACTTGTAACATCTACATCTACATGATTACTGTGCAATTCAAGATTAAGTGCCTTGAAGAGGTTCATCGAACCACCTTCAAGCTATTTCTCTACCGTTCCACTCTCGAACAGCACGAGGGAAAGCGTACATTTAACTCTTTCGGTGCGAGCTCTGATGTCTCTTATTTTATAATGATGATGGTTTCTCCCTAATCATGTGGGCACGAACAAAATACCTGTATTTTTAGGCTACGAGAACACAGTTGGTGATTGAAATTCATGAAAAGATGCTGCCGCATCGTAAACCGCCTTTGTTTAATGATGCCATCCACATTCGTGTATCATATTCGTGGCACTCTTTCCACTATTTCTCGATAATACAAAACTAACTGCCCTTCTTTGAACTTTTTCGATGTCCTCTATCAATCCTATATGATTTGGATCCACACCGCACAGCAGTACTCCAGAAGAGGAAGCAACCTCTTTAACAGGCTGGTTGCTCCATTAACTCGCAGTCTTTCGTTTGCTTTCCCACAACATTCATTCCAAATTAAGTTATTTGTAATTGTAATCTCTAAGTATTTAGTTGAATTTACAGTCTTTGGATGTGTGTTTCATCCTGTAACAGAAATTTAGCGGATTACGTTCAGTACTCATGCGGATGACTCAACACATTTCATTGTTTACAATCAATCGCTACATTTCGTACCATATAGATATCTTACTTAAATCGTTTTGCAATTTGTTTTGATCACTGTATGACTCTATAAGACGGAAATGACAGAATCATCTGCTAACAGTCTAAGAAGTCTGCTCAGACTGTCTCTCAAATCTTTTATGTACACCAGGAACAGCAGAGGGCCTATAATACTTCCTTGGCGAACGTCAGATGTTACTTCATTAAAAGAATCTGCAGCTGCGAATGAGAACAACCATCGACTGTATAATGGAGTGACGACAGTGAAAATTTGTGATGAACCGGGACTCGAACCCGGATTTCCCGCTTATCGCAAGCAGGAAATCTGGGTTCTAGTACCGGTCCATCATAAATTTTCACTGTCGTCACTCCATTCCACAGTCGATGGTTGTTCTTATTCACAATTACAAATTCATTTAATCTATTTCATAACGTCTGTAGTCGCCACAGTGCCTGTGCCTTTGGACACGCATGCATGTCCAATGGAACTTTGCATCGTAATCAGAATAAAACAAGCACTGCAATACTGTATGCAGATATTACTTCATCAGCTAGTACGAACTGTGACCTTCCTGACAGGAAATTGCGAATCCAGTCAAACAACTGAGACGATACTTTATAAGCGGGCAACTTGCTTACAGGTCGATTGTGAGCAACGGTATCAAAAGTTTTCTGGAAATCTGAAAATATGGAATTAATTTTACATACCTTGCAGGTACCATTCATTACTTCGTGAGAACAAGTGGTAGTTGTGTTCCACAAAAACGACATTTCCTGAATCCGTGTTGACTATTTGTCAATAAATCGCTTTTTTTTGTGGAAATTCATAATGTTCGAACACAATATTTGTTCCATACTAGACGATTTATTAGTATACAGTAATTTTCCCTTGCTCTGTTAATGGAGTTGATAAGGGTGAAATATGTCAGTTATGTTTCACTGATCAGGAAGCAGGATACACAGCATCTGTTAGTACTTAAATTAGTGAACGAAATTTCTTACCAAGCATTAATGTCGCTTGTTTTTCGGAGGTAACAAAATACGTTTAAAATTGGGTAGATATTGTTGAGTAGGCCAGGCCATCGCCATTTATGATCGCTATAAACCCAGTGCGATCTGAAACCGAGCCAGATATTACGGACAAATTTTTTAGAACTTTGCATTTCGTGTTGCGAGTTTTCTGTTCACTTGTTTGCGCATGCCATACCATTTCATGGTGTGAAACCTCATGTCGTCCCAACTCATCTTGAACTGTGTTATTTTCTCGACGTTACTAGTGCGTTTCTACGCACCCGTCGTCTTCAGCTCGAAGTCTAGTAGTTAGCGTTCTGCCTCTATATCGCTAGGCCCTGGGTTCGATTCCCCATCTGGTCGGAGAGATTCTTCGTTCGAGGACTGGTAATCTGTGTGGTTGTAATCATTTCACATTACCCTCATTGACACACAAGTCGCCGAAGTGGTGTCAAATAGAAAAAATTACAATAGCTGGCCGAACAGTCGCCTACAGTGTCTCCCAGTCAGTACTGGCACACGAACATTTCGTTTCATTTAAACATCCGTCCTCTTAGTTGAGGTCAACCGTGAATAATGTAAGGGATATCAGTCACACCCGTCCGTAACATTGTCCTCGTGGACAGTTCCAGCAGTTTGCAGTTTATTTTAAGTTTCTAAAAACTAATTCCATTGTTTTCATACTTTCTACTCTTGTATTTTGGTCTTGTCAGAGTCACAAATGGGAAGCACAAAAAGGAAGATGCGCTCCGAGCTCTTCCATTTCTGTCGGATGGAATACTGGTTGTTGTTTGGGTGATGAAGGATGCTTTGTATCACAGCTGCTCGAGTACTGCGCGGTATTTACCCACACACATCTTGAGGGTTTATTTTTACGGAAATGCACAACACATTATTTGCCATTAAGCCCCCATCATTTACCAGTAAACCCACAGTTCTTTAAATAATAAAACTTCCAGGCACAAAACAGCTTCAAGAGGTCTGATTACCTTACAAACGAATTAACGTGTTAAATATTTTCCATGTTTTCCAAAAAGCACCTAAACGTCAAAAAGCTTAGGTAAGATTTTAAATTGCGTTTAAAGTTTATTGGAAACCGTTAAGTGTTCCCATCATGAAATACTGGATGAAAATCAACATGGTAATTTGCGCTCCATTTTAAGTAAAAGCTACTGATTTCCACGCATCTCAGTGTTCATGCTGTCATATCTTTTGAATTTTGAATTGTACAATGATACAATTTTGTAGGTATATTACCTGATATAAGGAGATACAGTCTCCAAACTGTGTAGCGAATAGAGTTACCAGTAAAGAACAAATAAGTACGACGTCATGCCTGAAGCCGAAATATGACTGAATGTGCAGCGAAAATCAATAAACGATCATTTTTTTCCATTCATCATTTCGTGGTATTTTTAGCGAGAAAAAGTTTCTAAAATTATGAGTAAAATCGCTAAGCGCTGTCATTCTCGAATACAAGGTGAATTAAATCCGGTAATTTGTGTGCCGTCAGTTGCGTTGCCAGTTTCTAACAGTATTATGTTAAACGTTGAACATAAGATCATGCCTCTTAATGAGTAGCTAATGACAGCATTTTAAATTTTTAATTTCAGTCAATAACTAAGCGGAATATTGAAAACAAGATTTTTGTAGCCCCTGGACGTCGTTTCATAGGCAACCCGATAATGTGCTTGGGTACCATGCTGCGGGTAGCAGGATAGTCGTTTAGTAATGTACACTGCACAACAGAATTAAAGGAGGCCTCTTCGAAACTCACATCCGGGAAGTTGCTCGAACTTGGCTGCGAGACGCATTGGTCTGACTCGTTTATCGTGTAGAATGTAATATTATCACAGGAAAGCTATGTTTACTCTTGCTGGAAATGATTGTATGCACGAGCACTAAATCCCAGATTTAGCAACGCCAAGTGCAACAGGAAATACTGTGGCCTTAGAAAACACTATGAAGAGGTTCTAGGGGCTTCAGTCCGGAACCGCGAAGCTGCTACAGTCGCATGTTCGAAACCTGCCTCGGGCATGTATGTGTGTGACGTCCTTAGGTTAGTTAGGTTTAAGTAGTTGTAAGTCTTGGGGACTGATGACCTCAGATGTTAAGTCCCATAGTGCTTAGAGCCATTTAAGCCAAAACACTATGAAACTTGGATTTGCTTGGTTGTCAGGCCACGTACGAAAAATCGTAGGGTTTCCTTGGCGCAGCGACGATTTCGACACTGTTTTGGAGTGATGACAAATGTGGATCTTGGTGAAATATAGTCCCAATCTTTTCAACACAGTGCAACGTATTGGTATCTTTTACCGATTGTGTAGTCCATTTGACGTGACTGTACATCTATGTATCAAACTGAGAAGACGAGGACTGTACTGGTTCAGTTCAAAGTTAACTCGGTTCTACCAGTCAAATTAATCTCCTCGAATGCTGCCACTGGGCTACATTTTACCCCAACATCAAATAAAGAAAAAGCTTTCAAAACACATTTTATTTAGCTTTTATTCCGCCAATCAACGGTAAAAAATATAACTCATGAAAAAAATGGAATAAATCATTATCGTGATCAGATGTGAAGTTATGTGAGAAAAACCATGGTATCAATCTTCAAAAAGCGTTTTTTATAACTTTATTTCCTGCTTCTCTACCTAGAGGAGTTCGAATGTATATCATTTTCTGCCTGCTATTTTTGGTAATATTCAATAACGTTCCTTTCGGATCAACGTATTACTCACGTAGGAATAAAAATATATTTTCGAATATTTCGGGGATCTATTTGATAGCTTGCTGCACTTAATAATATTACTTAAAAATGTTCTTCGCAGATGTTAATAATTATATAGTGAGTGTATAGCTGCCAAACGATTGAGAAAGAATAGATTCTGTATATTTACTTCATATTAAGTTATTAGGATACAACAGGTTCACAAATTCCTCAAAAAATTGCTCAAATAATGGTTCAAATGGCTCTGAGCATTATGGGACTTAACTTCTGAGGTCATTAGTCCCTTAGAACTTAGAACTACTTAAACCAAACTAACCTAAGGACATCACACTCATCCATGCCCGAGGCAGGATTCGAACCTGCGACCGTAGCGGTGACTCGGTCCCAGACTGTAGCGCCTAGAACCGCTCGGCCACTCCGGACGGCACAAATTCCTCGAAACAGTTATATAAAAATAGCAATTTCCGAATATAACCCACTTTTGGAGGAGTCTTTAGAAAAATAAAAACACAGAAAATATTATAAGGAAAAAAATGGATAAAACTTCGATCTTTGCTAACCGCCAGACTGATTTATTGTATTTTTCTCTCTTACTACAAAGTGAAACCGAAAAGTTTCTGTACAATTTGCAAGTGTTCCTTAGGGTATGACATAACATTTATGAGGTCATAATCTTAACCAATTCATCAGAACAAATTTTATTTATAACCTGTTTGGCGTTAGACTGGTGGAAATGTAATTGTGAGTCCTACTTAAAATATCATTTAATATTCAACGTATTCACTGGCGCATAATTATTAACTACATTGTTTTCATCAAACAACATACTAACAGACAGTGCTTTCTGGTGGTACGCACGGAACTACACGTTGTAATATATAGAGAATTTGGAAAAACAACAGATCGTATAATGTATTAAATTATTACTATCTTAAAATCTTAACACTTTCTCTGATTCATTTAATTTTCCGCTTTGCATCAACCACTGATTGCTTATGTGATCATATCTCCCAACTGAAAGTGGGAACCTAAGCCCATGTCATAGTATAATAACGCATCTAGCTTAATAGGTGATTAACAGCATAAAGACGTTAATACGTATAGCACACGCTAGAAGATAACGCAAATTGAATCTAACCCTCATCATAACAACACTTTTCCCTCTTTGGGGGAAAGTAATTGGAAATTACTTGCAAACTCTGGCCGAGAAGAAAAAACGCGAAACTTAAGTAAGGCAATTACAGGTGGCTGAGAGAGGTGGGAGGCGGAAGCGGGCGGCTTTCAATCAGCTGTGATGGTGAAGTGTTGTGGGGGGGGTGGAGGGGGAGGGGAGGAGGGAGGAGGCTGACGGGTGCCGTGGAGGTGAGGCATGGGTAATGGCGCGGCAGCTACCTGTGGCCGCCAAAGCTTGTAAACCCGCCAGTCACGACGGTGGTGCCTCTGTATTCGTCGCCATCAGCGGACATTCTCAGCCGACCTAGAAAGCTTTTATGCGAAACTTGCAAATGATGCAGTCTGCGGCGTGAATGAAGAAGGAATTACGAGTTTACGTGATATTTTTCATACGCATATTTCTAGAGATAACCTAGCTGGCAATTTAACGTGGGACCATGATCGGATTTCTTTAACTTTTCTTTCAGTTTTGATCTGAGAAGCGCCGTGCAGAATTATCTGCAGCTGTACGTTGGCGACCACAGCGGTAACAAGGGATCAGCTCCTTTCGAAACGACGTCTCGGTGAGCAGGCAACTTTGTCTGTTACATAATATTTGGAAAACGGTTGTATGTTACCAGTGACTCGCTACATCTAAAGGTGAGGCGCATTACTGGCTGTTCTGTTGAATGACGCATATTGCTCCAGTGACACTGTTATCACGACCCGTTAGCAGTTACAGTCATCACTATAGCCGGATTTTTTGTATAATTGCCGGCCGCGGTGGTCTAGCGGTTCTGGCGCTGCAGTCCGGAACCGCAGGACTGCTACGGTCGCAGGTTCGAATCCTGCCTTGGGCATGGGTGTGTGTGATGTCCTTAGGTTAGTTAGGTTTAAGTAGTTCTAAGTTCTAGGGGACTTATGACCTAAGATGTTGAGTCCCATAGTGCTCAGAGCCATTTTTTTTTTGTTTGTATAATTACATATTTCTTTCCTTCACCTCTACACAAGTGAGAACAGTAAATGTTCACGAATTATGAAGTAAGTGTTGATATACTTCATTTTTTCGTTGCATATTTCTCATAATTACATGTTTTTATATATTTTAACTGTATTCTACATAAAATTACATACTGCTTTTTTTATCCGTGCTCTCAGTGAGTCGCTCCATAAAAAAGTACACTGAAAACAACGATGCACCACGAAGGAGTTATCGAAGTTAGTGACAAATTAGTATTCATGGATGTATTGACGGAAACGCGAAACTGTGAACTTTGGCGGCAGATGCATGAATGTGCGACGCTAGAGCGCAATTTCACCTCGCAGCTGGCAAGGATAGTAAACTCAGGACATGTCGACACCTGAGAATAAAGTCTTTCGAGCTTCATTGCGTGTACTCAGATGGACAGCAACTATGCTTCGCAGACACGTAGGTGACCAATATACCCAGATGTCAGCATTACAAAAATGACGTGTTGTTGGGCTTAAAGAAGCCGCTTGGAATAATCGGCGAATTGCTCGATGTTTGAATGGCAGCGATAAAACTGTTCGACCATGTTGGCAGGTACAGCGTCAAGAAGGAAGCGGTCAACCTAGAGAAGACGACGCTTCGAACTGACAGTGAGCCCCGATGACCAGCATATCCATGTCTGGAGACTCCCTCCTTCCGGACAACGGTGGGATACCAACCTGCCTGTAGTCCGCCATATCTGACAGTCAGGAGTGATGGTCTGGTGAACCATTTGACTTCGTAACATGACTCCTTAAGTTGTCTTCCGTGACTCCCTAAAACCACATCGGTATGTCGACGATATTCTACTCCCCATTTTGTTGCCCTTTATGGAAAGCCATCCTGGGTTTACATTTCAGCAAGGTAATGCCCGCCCGCTCACGATGAGACTTTCTGCTGCTGGTCTTCCTGCTGGGCAAACCCTTCCTTGGCCATCGAGGTCACGGCATCTGTCCCCAGTTTAGAACTTTTGGAGAATTATCGGCGATGCGTTTCAACCATCTTGGGATTTTGACGATGTAACGCTCCAGTTGGACAGAGTTTGGCATGATGTCCCTCAGGAGGACATCCAACAACTACATCAATCACAGCGAAACCGAATAAATGCTTGCATAAGGGCCAGAGGTGGATCAGCGCGTTATTTTCTCGCTGAATTTGTGAAAATCATTCTCTTGGATAAATCTTTCAATTCTTGTGAAACTGGAATCATTTGTTTTTCTTCACATGTACATAGCATCTTTCGATTTACATCCCATTCGGACAATTCCTTCGTGGCTCACTGTTAATTTTTTTTTCTTAGCGTGTATTAATATCAGCCTCTCTATAAAAGTTGAAGAAAGGAAGTAAAATATCCTTAAAAATCACTTTTCAGGCCAATAAACTGTAACTGGACTTTGAGTGGATTGTGGAGGAAGAGCTTAGGCTCAGTTTCTAAGATTCGAAATTTCAGTTCTCAGGAACAAAGCAGGTATGATAAGAATACCGTACCCAGCTCTTCGTAGCCATTATTGTGTGCAGTTAAGTGCTTTGTGTGTTGTCGAGATTGGCAGTGAGGCAAGCAGAAGAATATCAACCCGAAGTTTTTCGACTATGATCAGATTTTACGGATTAAGAACCAGGGAGTTCGTGAGCCAAGAAATGTTTGTCAAATAGTACTTCCTGAGGGTTCAAGACAGTGTTCATAATGCCTCCGGTTGCATCAAAATTATCACGTAAGGTACGGTTTACGATGGACGACGCTTTCACTATTGATGGGGACTGTTCAATGTGGAGCGTGCAATTGTCGGATCGAGTACTCTTATGAAGTCCCAACTTCAGCATTATATAAGTAGTGCCGCGCACACAAAGAGCAAATCAGAGAAATTGTCTACGACGCAAATGTTACTGATGCATATGCAAAAGACTCCAAATTTCACAGCCGGCCGCGGTGGTCTAGCGGTTCTGGCGCTGCAGTCCGGAACCGCGGGACTACTACGGTCGCAGGTTCGAATCCTGCCTCGGGCATGGGTGTGTGTGATGTCCTTAGGTTAGTTAGGTTTAGGTAGTTCTAAGTTCTAGGGGACTTATGACCTAAAATGTTGAGTCCGATAGTGCTCAGAGCCATTTGAACCATTTTGAACCAAATTTCCCAAATGAAATTTTCCATAATGTGATTGCTGCATTTCTACAAAAGTACGGCGGGCAAGAGATCTCTGATAAATTTGAATTAAGGAAAAACTATTTAGATTTTTGGTACCAGAAAGCTCTGCAATGTGTGCTGCACTGTATAAGTAACCATTACATATGACTTGACGTCGATGAAACAACAGACTAATGTGGATGTTTCATTGGCAATCTCTTTGTTGGAAAACTCGATGGACTCGATGACGATGAGCCCTCAAAGCGATTATTGACTTCCTGTAAAAAACTGGGACAGACGAATCATTCAGCAGTAGCTGTCTTTCTGAATGACAGTCTTAAAGTGTTGTGGCCTGAGGGAATCCAAGAAGAAAATGTTACATATTTTGATGTTTCAGCCTAAAAACTGAAGGCGGCAACAGCCATTTGAGTTTTCTATCCGCATTTAATCCAGTTCAACTGTCTGGCACATGCTCTGCAACTCATCAGCGGAGATTGCGCAGCAGCTATCCACAGGTAAATCAAATAATTTCGTACACCAGAAAAGTGTTTCTCAAAGCCTCGTCTCGTGTGGTCACTCTACAGAAAACTACTGCCGAACGTAGCGTTGCTGCCTTACCCTGTCGTAACAATATGGGGTACATAGACTGAAGGTGTCGGTTTTTATTATGAATATTTTCGTACCGTGAAATGTGTGATTCATTTATTTCCGAGAGAATATTCAGTTTCAGTACGAGAACCACAAAATGCTTTCAGTGAACCTAAAAACCAGAAATGCTCTGGCGTACATCCTTAGCAATTTTGGCTTCATTACCATGATGTTAAAGATTTAGGATCTATAGAGCTGCTTTTCTATAAATCATTATAAACTATTAAGAATGTCACTTGTAAGACTAACGTTAGAGGTGATACTGTGCTGAAGGCAGTGAATGCGTTTGAAGCCGCTTTGGCAAGAAACAGAAGCTACTCGACTTTTGTTAGTATTTGTAATATCCTCAATGGGGCAGAAGAAAACGCTGCAGCCCACATCTTTCAAGGAAATTTCGTCTCTCAAAATCTGCACCGTCAGCATCCTATGATGTGAAGTAAACATTTTCCTCTTAAAAAAATATTCTTCCTGATCGGTGATATTATTTGACTGCAGAAAATCTGAAGAAGTACCTGAATGTTTATTGCGCTGCGGAATTAAAAAAAATTGTTGGACACCTTAGTAGTTTTCAAGTGAAGACGAACTTTGTAGTGAAAAGATGTGACCGAAAATAAAGGATAGACTTTCAAAACAAATACTAAGTTTCTAATGTACTTTCTCTTAATGTACTGTTGTTTTTTGTAGTATGTTTAAGGGAATGGTAAGATGATGAGGAGCATCGTTTAGTATCTTACTAAGTGCATAGATCCTAGGTATTTAGATTATGTTCCAGATTCAGTCATAACTGAAATCATTTTCCACTGCATGAAGACACCATTTTAACTTTTAAATTGCACTTAATAAGCTTCGAACCAATTCACGTAGCAAAATACGTTCTACTCGAATAATATTTCACATATTAGGTGTGATTTGAAATGTTGACTTCAGTTTGTCATTGATTTTATTGTTGAACACAGGCCATCACGTAAGAAAATATTAAAATGTCGTTGATGGTAGATCGATGTGTTGCAGTCTTGCACTTAGCCTTTCTTCCTCGTGCAAAACCAGTAATCGTGCTCGTGAGTCGGCCTGCCATTCTCAACTGATGTCGAATTGATGTTTAGTGCCGAAACATGAAACTGCAGATTACCAACCTCTTTCCAGTTGTGTCCATAATCCTGATTTCAACAGTTTCTGAACTTCCAGTTTCTTAGCGTCAGGTAATTCTCTCGGTTTATGAGCGGAATTTAGACCGCGCTTTCCTGCATAATGCTTAGCAGTTCTTCGTGGTTTTGGAGACGTAACTTTTATCACATAAGAATATGCGACCTGTTCCACTTTGTTCGGTACACTGTAAACTTGATTTCTGCTTTCACCAAGTAGAATATTGGGACGGTTCCACACTTGAATCTGCCTTCGCTGTGATTACAAGGCAGCTCAAAATTGCTTCAGTGCGGCTCTCGATTGGTGTTTCTAAAACGAAATACGTCTTGTCATGACATAACTATAAATAGTGAACCTCAATCAAAGTATAAAAACATGCGTTTATGCAATCTTCCCCACACGAACAACAAATCAGTGCACTGACATTCCAGATTTCACCTAAAATATTCATTCGTAAAATACATCAGGTGTCATTACTCTTTGAGCTTCCTTTTAACACTGTATTTTAGTTTTTACATTTCTAATTCTCATTCCTTTAAAATGAAAACAGCGGAAACAGTAGGCAAAAACCGACCAAATAATGCACGCTGGGAAACTTGCCCTGAGCATAATACGTTTAGAACGGTCACCTGCGGTATACGTAATACGACTTTATCTGATTCTTGTGAGACTAGTTTCAGCCAAGATTACATCAAAATATTTCATACGTTGTGTACACAATATTAGATTGTGGAACACGGTTCTAGCCCACATATTCTTAAAGTATTCAGCAGTTTCTAAGTTTTGCAGAACACGTCCAGTGCTTTTCGCTAATTGTGCTCGAGATAAAATGGAATTCAGTAGATTGCAAGCTATGGGTAGTACAGCCCCACTATTGTCCAGCCAGTGGGCAATGCCCATTCTAGTTGTCAAGTAGCCAAATTGATCACTTAGACTTCGTTGTGATTTTAAGTCTACCATTCGCACTCAAGCTAATGTTGTTCTGTATTCAGTTCCTATACAAATATAATGTCTCCAAAAAATATCTGGTGACCATTATTTTTCCAAGATTTGTCTCACTGACGACTGTTTTCAGTTGCCTATAGAAGACGAAACTACAACCGTCCTAACTTCACTCTGCCGATACCGTTCCGGCTGCTGCCTGACTCTGTCGCAACTGTTAATGGTTAAGACGGTTTTACAAACATGCGATCGTTGGCATACTTTAAGATAGCTCCAACTACAACTAATGATCATGAAGGAAGTGAACGATCTACCCTCGCACCGCGCTGTATATAATGCTCTGACAACTAGGTTTCACAGTACTGTCGCTGATACTTAATATTTTAGCACACAGCGTCGACATTACGACGTTGATCAAAATTTAACTCAAGGCAATGGTAGATACAGAAAAACGTCAAGGAGGGGGCACTTAAGATATCTTCAGATCGGGCAATTGGTCAGGGGTTTGAAAAAGCAAATGTATGGGGTAATGACAACAGCTAACTCCAGGGAAGCACTCACGAGCTTTCTCGCAACTTGTCGGTCAACCTCTGTTGATGGATGCAGTTCAAAAATGGCTCTAAGCACTATGGGACTTGATATCTGAGGTCATCAGTCCCCTAGACTTAGAACTAGTTAAACCTAACTAACCTAAGGACATCACACACACCCATGCCCGAGGCAGGATTCGAACCTGCGACCGTAGCAGCAGCGCGGCTCCGGACTGAAGCGCCTAGAACCGCTCGGCCACAGCGACGCAGTCTGGCTGAAAGTTTGTGGACGTACAGATCCTGCACCGTTTTCTAACTGATGCGCTCGATTCAGAGGACCCCCACCGCACACCTAAAATTTAGATACCACTTAAGGCCAGAATCTCAAGTGGACCCACTACGTCATTATCAACACTAAAATATCCATCTACTGGCTCTGGTGGGTGCGTCAGTACCGACCGACCGCCATTTCATCCTCCTTCAATGACGTCACTAGATGTAGTGTGGAGGGGTTTGCAGCCAGCACAATGCTCTGCTGGTCACTGTCAGTTTTCGTGCCCTAATGCCATAGCTATTCTGTTAAATAGCTCAATAGCTCCTCAGCTGGTATCACAAGTGTACCCTGTTCCAGTCCTCTCACAAGGAAGAATACCTGGCAGTCAGCCGGGCTGATCCCTCAGTTATGGAAGGGACTCTTCATCAGCAATCAGTTGGGATACTATGAGACACAGCCCCTCCATACCCCCCACTTCCCCATAGTAACCGACTTGGCACAACCTGCGCAACCACGTCCAGGACCATCCCATTCAACAGCCTACCTGTCACCACTACAATCTCTGCCGTCACTTTAGGTGCAAACTTGGGGTCCGCTGTAACCCTTGGTGGGACTTAATGGTGGTAGAACAACAACCCTAAGCCACTTGCGGCTTCAACTAATGCAACGAACTCCCCTCACCAAGCAGCTGGTGGAGGTTGAGCATTCTCAAACCGAGGAGCACATGAAGGCCGAACCTTAGTCTCCATCTGAACAATAGTCAACATCCGCTATCCTGTAAGTAAGATCATGTGGCATCTGAGAAATTGTCGAATGTGTGGCAAGTCTGTAGACAATGCCAATGTGGATCTAGCCAAACACTATACGAGTATACTGGGGCGGGGCGAGGGGTTTCCTCAATTAAGTCAAACTGGCCATCCCTTCACTAGCCCTACATGTAGATTAAAGCGAGGAGGAGTTTAATATTCGACTGAGATTTAAGAATTACCGTCCAGCCTAGTATAAACATGGATGAAAGGTCAGATATACCTAGGTATGCATACCACAATCTCAGCTTTCTACCATTGCTGTCGCTGCTGCCGCTGCAGACATATCACGTGGGCTCGTCCTAGTCCTGTAAATAACGTGGCCCAACACTTACCTGGCAATACTCGCTATTCTATGATGCCTTCAATAGTTACCACAGAAGAGTGATTTGTCTCATTTGTGTTTATGTTTTTCAATTTGGATCCCTCCCTGGGTTATTTGCGCAAGCTTACCATGAATCACTTTGGTCTTTGCTTCTGTGTAGCAATTCACTTCGTGAACCCCTCTGTAATTGACCACAATAACCGCCTATTTGTTCCACTGAGTTTGCATTACACCCAGTGCGAGTGATTGATTGTAAACGTGTAAAGAGGCTGTGACAACCTCTTCCATATAAATGTCATTTCTTATACATTGTTTACCTTAGAATTAGCCTTGAAGTACAGGCTTCAGCTATCTTTTAACAAACTCTTATCCTGTGCTTCAAAAAGAAATTCTTAGGAACCAATTATTTGATTTATTTAGTTCTCACATCAGCAACCTGTTTCCTTCTTCTCAGCCACTATGGTGGGATGGCTTGCATGTCTTAACAATACAGATAGTCGTACAGTATGTGCAACCACAACGGACAGGTATGTGTTGACAGGTCAGATAAATGTGTGGTTCCTGAAGAGGGCCAGCAGGCTTTTCAGTAATTGTAGGGGCTGCACTCTGGATGATTGACTGATCTGACCGCTTAACATCAGCCAAAACGGCCTCGCTGTGCTGGTATTGCGAACGGCTGAAATCAAGGGGAAACTATAGCATTAATATTTCCGAGTGAATGCGTTGTCTTGGGTAACATATTTTGCTGGTACAATAGCCCCTAATGGGCCTCTGGGCGGGCATTACCCAGGATGATGTCGTCATCACGAGAAACAAAACTGGCGTTCTATGAATCGGAGTGTATAATGCTAAATCCCTTAATTGGGCAGGTTTGTTAGAAAATTTAAAAAGTGAAATGGATTGGTTGAAGTTAGATATAGTGGCAGTTAGCGACGTTCGATGGCAGGAGGAACAGGACTGGACTGGTAAACACAGGGTTATAAATACAAAATCAAATGACGGTAACACAGGAAGAGGTGTAATAGTGAATAAGAAAATAGGAATGTGGGTAAGCTACTATGAACAGCATAGCGAAAGTATTATCGTAGCCAAGATAGACACGGAGCCCACAACAACCAAGTTTATATGCCAACTAGTTCCGCAGATGATGAAGAAATACAGGATGAAATAAAAGAAATTATTCAGGAAAATGATAATTTATTGTGATGGCTGACTGGATTTCGACAATAAAAGAAGTAAGAGAAAGGAAAATAGCAGGTGAATATGGACTGGAGGAAAGGAATAAAAACGGAAGCCGCCTGGTTGAATTCTGTACAGAGCATATTCGATCGTCGCTAATGCTTGGGTTAAGAATCATGAAAGAAAGTTATATATCTGCATAAGACCTGGAGTCACTTAAAGGTTTCACACTGATTATATAATGGTTAGACAGATATTTCGGGATCAGATTATGAACTTTAAGATATTTCTAAGGGTAGGTGCGGGCTCTGGCCACAATTTGTTGGTTATGAGCGATAGATTAAAACTGAAGAGATTGCAAAAAGGTAGGAAATTAAGCAGATAGGGCCTTGAAAAGTTGAAGTAACCAGACGTTGTTGAGAGTTTCAGAGAGAGCATAAGGCAACGATTGACTAGAACAGGGGAAAGGAGAATTAAAGAGGGCTTTGGCGTAAAGGGGAACAGACATATGAGTATCAAGAGCTTAAATGGAAAATCAGTCCTAAGCAGAGAAATGAGAAAGAAGGAAGGAGTGTGTAAAGGGTCTGTACAAGGGAGATGAACTTGAAGGTAATATTATAGAACTGGAAAAGGTTGTTCAGTATGTGATCAAAAGTATCCAGACACTTTGCTGAAATGACTTACAAGTCCGTGGCGCCCTCCATCGATAATGTTGGAATTCAATATGGTGTGGGCCGACCCATAGTCTCGATGACAGCTTCCATTCTTGCAGGCACACGTTCAATCAGGTGCTGGAAGGTTTCTTGGTGAATGGCAGCCAATTCTTCACGGAGTTCTGCGCTGAGGAGAGGTATCGATATTGGTCAGTGAGGCCTGGATCGAAGTAGGCTTTCCAAAACATCCCAAACGTATTCTATAGGTTTCAGGTCAAGACTCAGTGCAATCCAGTCCATTGCAGGTATGTTACTGTCGTGTAACCACCCCGCCACAGGTCGTGCATTATGAACAGGAGCTCGATCATGTTAAAAGATGCAATCGCCATCCCTGAATTGCTCTTCAACAGTGGGAAGCAAGAAGGTGCTTAAAATATCAATGTTGGCCTGTGCTTTGATAGTGCCACGCAAAACAACAAGGGGTACAAGCCCCCTCTATGAAAAACACGACCACACCAGAGCACCACCGACTCCGATTTGGCACTACACACGCTGACAGATGGCGTTCACAGGGCACTCGCCATACCCACACCCTGCCATCTGATCGCCACACTGTTACCGTGATTCGTGACTCCACGCAACGTTTTTCCACTGTTCAATCGTCCAATATTTACTCTTCTTACACCAAGCAAGGCGTAGTTTGGCATTTACCGGCGTGATCCACGTTTTCTCACCTCCCGCCTAACTGTCATAGTACATTCAGTGACTCCTGATGCAGTCTGGAATTCGTGTGTGATAGTATGGACAGATGTCTGACTAGTACAATTTAGCGTGGCAGGCAGCGAAAGACGTCCCCGGAGGCTGATCAGAAAGCCTCCCCGGTGCGTCTGACAAACAGGTTTCAGGTACTGTCTCTGGCTGAGCCAGATGCAGCTGCCTGCCCTGATTCAGAGGATGATTCTCAGCCTTGAAGGTCCGGGAAATCACAGAGGGTGAGCTTATTGGTATTTGGAAGTTCCAATGTTAGGCGCGTAATGGGGCCCCTTAGGGATATGGCGGCTAAGGAGGGCAAGAAATCCAGTGTGCACTCCGTGTGCATTCCGGGTGGAGTCATTCCTGATGTGGAAAGGGTCCTTCCGGATGCCATGAAGAGCACAGGGTGCAGCGAGCTGTGGGTGGTGGCACATGTCGGCACTAATGACGTGTGTCGCTTTGGATCTGAGGAAATTCTCTCTGGATTCCAGCGGCTGTCTGATTTGGTGAAGGCTGCCGTTGTTGCTAACGAGATGAAGGCAGAGCTCACCATCTGCAGCATCGTTGACAGAACCGACTGCGGACATTTGGTGCAGAGCCGGGTGGAGGGTCTGAATCAGAGTCTCAGACGGTTTTGCGCCGTGTTGGCTGCAGATTCCTTGACTTACGCCATAGGGTGGTGGGGTTTCGGGTTCCGCTGAATAGGTCAGGAGTTCACTACACTCAGCTGGCGGCTACACGAGTAGCGGAGGCTGTGTGGCATGGACTGGGCGGTTTTTTAGGTTAGAAGGCCTCGGGAAAGTACGGGGTGGGCTGCAATCTCAAAGGGTGCATGACAAATACAGGACGTGCTTGGATCAAGGAACAGTCGGAATTGTAGTTGTAAATTGTTGTAGTTGTGCTGGGAAAGTCCCTGAGCTTCAAGCGCTAATAGAAAGCACAGAAGCTGAAATCGTTATAGGTACAGAAAGCTGGCTAAAGCCTGAAATGAGTTCTGCAGAAATTTTTACGAAGTCTCAGACGGTGTTCAGGAAAGATAGATTAGGCAGAATCGATGGTGGAGTGTTTGTGTCTGTCAGTAGTGGTTTATCTTGTAGTGAAGTCGAAGTAGATACTCCGTGCGAATTGGTATGGGTGGAGGTTATACTTAACAGCCGAACTAAGTTAATAATTGGCTCCTTCTACCGATCCCCAGACTCCGATGATATAGTTGCTGAACAGTTCAGAGAAAATTTGAGTCTCGTAACAAATAAATACCCCACTCATACGGTTATAGTTGATGGGGACTTCAACCTTCCCTCGATATGTTGGAAAAATACTTGTTCAAAACCGGTGGTAGGCAGAAAACATCTTCCGAGATTGTCCTAAATGCTTTCTCCGAAAATTATTTCGAGCAGTTAGTCCACGAACCCATGGGAATTGTAAATGGTTGCGATAACACACTTGACCTCTTAGCCACAAACAATCCAGAGCTAATAGAGAGCATCATGACTGATACAGGGATTAGTTATCACAAGGTGGTTGTAGCTAGGCTCAATACCGTTTCTTCCAAATCCACCAGAAACAAACGCAAAATAATTTTATTTAAAAAAGCGGATAAAGTGTCACTAGAAGCTTTCCTAAAAGAGAATCTCCATTCCTTCCGAACTGACTATGCAAATGTAGACGAGATGTGGCTCAAATTCAAAGATATAGTAGCAACAGCAATTGAGAGATTTATACCTCATAAATTGGTAAGAGATGGAACTGATCCCCCGTGGTACACAAAACAGGTCCGAACGCTGTTGCAGAGGCAACGGAAAAAGCATGCGAAGTTCAGAAGAACGCGAAATCCCGAAGATTGGCTAAAATTTACAGACGCGCGAAATTGGGAACGGACTTCAATGCGAGATGCCTTTAATAGGTTCCACAACGAAACATTGTCTCGAAATTTGGTAGAAAATCCGAAGAAATTCTGGTCGTATGTAAAGTACACAAGCGGCAAGACGCAGTCAATACCTTCGCTGCGCAGTGCCGATGGTACTGTTAACCGACGACTGTGCCGCTAAAGCGGAGTTATTGCACGCAGTTTTCCGAAATTCCTTCACCAGGGAAGACGAATGGAATATTCCAGAATTTGAAACACGAACAGCTGCTAGCATGAGTTTGTTAGATGTAGATACCTTAGGGGTTGAAGAGTTTTTAGCAAACAGAACACAGCATGTTGTTCTCAATGGAGAGACATCTACAGACGTTAAAGTAACCTCTGGCGTGCCACAGGGGAGTGTTATGGGACCATTGCTTTTCACAATATATATAAATGACCTAGTAGATAGTGTCGGAAGTTCCATGCGGCTTTTCGCGGATGATGCTGTAGTATACAGAGAAGTTGCAGCATTAGAAAATTGTAGCGAAATGCAGGAAGATCTGCAGCGGATAGGCACTTGGTGCAGGGAGTGGCAACTGACCCTTAACATAGACATATGTAATGTATTGCGAATACATAGAAAGAAGTATCCTTTATTGTATGATTATATGATAGCGGAACAAACACTGGTAGCAGTTACTTCTGTAAAATATCTGGGAGTATGCGTGCGGAACGATTTGAAGTGGAATGATCATATAAAATTAATTGTTGGTAAGGCGGGTACCAGGTTGAGATTCATTGGGAGAGTCCTTAGAAAATGTAGTCCATCAACAAAGGAGGTGGCTTACAAAACACTCGTTCGACCTATACTTGAGTATTGCTCATCAGTGTGGGATCCGTACCAGATCGGGTTGACGGAGGAGATAGAGAAGATCCAAAGAAGAGCGGCGCGTTTCGTCACAGGGTTATTTGGTAACAGTGATAGCGTTACGGAGATGTTTAACAAACTCAAGTGGCAGACTCTGCAAGAGAGGCGCTCTGCATCGCGGTGTAGCTTGCTCGCCAGGTTTCGAGAGGGTGCGTTTCTGGATGAGGTATCGAATATATTGCTTCCCCCTACTTATACCTCCCGAGGAGATCACGAATGTAAAATTAGAGAGATTAGAGCGCGCACAGAGGCTTTCAGACAGTCGTTCTTCCCGCGAACCATACGCGACTGGAACAGGAAAGGGAGATAATGACAGTGGCACGTAAAGTGCCCTCCGCCACACACCGTTGGGTGGCTTTCGGAGTATAAATGTAGATGTAGATGTAGATGAAGCAACTCAAATCGCTTGATACGGGCAAGTCTTCAGGTCCAGATTGTATACCGATTAGGTTCCTTTCAGATTACGCTGATACAATAGCTCCCTACTTAGCAATCATATACAACCGCTAGCTCACCGATAGATCTGTACCTACAGATTGGAAAATTGCGCAGGTCACACCAATGTTTAAGAAGGGTAGTAGGAGTAATCCATCTAACTTCAGACCTATATCATTGACGTCGGTTTGCAGTAGGGTTTTGGAGCATATACTGTATTCAAACATTATGAATCACCTCGAAGGGAACGATCTATTGATACGTAATCAGCATGGTTTTAGAAAACAACGTTCTTGTTCAACGCAGCTAGCTCTTTATTCGCACGAAGTAATGGCCGCTATCGACAGGGGATCTCAAGTTGATTCCGTATTTCTAGATTTCCGGAAAGCTTTTCACACTGTTCCTCACAAGCGACTATTAATCAAGCTGCGGGCCTATGGGGTATCGTCTCAGTTATGCGACTGGATTCGTGATATCCTGTCAGGAAGGTCGCAGTTCGTAGTAATAGACGCCAAATCATCGATTAAAACTGAAGTGATATCAGGTGTTCCCCAGGGAAGCGTCCTGGGACCTCTGCTGTTCCTGATCTATATAAATGACCTGGGTGACAATCTGAGCAGTTCTCTCAGGTTGTTCGCAGATGATGCTATAATTTACCGTCTAGTAAGGTCATCCGAAGACCAGTATCAGTTGCAAAGAGATTTAGAAAAGATTGCTGTATGGTGTAGACGCTAAATAACTAAAAGTGTGAGGTGATCCACATGAGATCCAAAAGAAATCCGTTGGAATTCGATTACTCGATAAATAGTACAATTCTCAAGGCTGCCAATTCAACTAAGTACCTGGGTGCAAAAATTACGAACAACTTCAGTTGGAAAGACCACATAGATAATATTGTGGGGAAGGCGAGCCAAAGGTTGCGTTTCATTGGCAGGACACTTAGAAGATGCATCAAGTCCACTAAAGAGACAGCTTACACTACACTCGTTCGTCCTCTGTTAGAATATTGCTGCGCGGTGTGGGATCCTTACCAGGTGGGATTGACGGAGGACATCTAAAGGGTGCAAAAAAGGGCAGCTCGTTTTGTATTATCACGTAATAGGGGAGAGAGTGTGGCAGATATGATACGCGAGTTCGAATGGAAGTCATTAAAGCAAAGACGTTTTTCGTCACGGCGAGATCTATTTACGAAATTTCAGTCACCAACTTTCTCTTCCGAATGCGAAAATATTTTATTGAGCCCTACCTTCATAAGTAGGAATGATCATCAAAATAAAATAAGAGAAATCAGAGCTCGAACAGAAAGGTTTAGGTGTTCGTTTTTCCCCCGCGCTGTTCGGGAGTGGAATGGTAGGGAGATAGTATGAGTGTGGTTCGATGAACCCTCTACCAAGCACTTAAATGTGAATTGCAGAGTAATCATGTAGATGTAGATGTGCTTTCGGACTGTAGGCGTCCATTCACGTTTCCACTTCATAGTCACATCGGAAACAGTGGACCTAGGGATGTTTAGGAGAGTGGAAATCTCGCGTACAGATGTATGACACAAGTGCACCCAATCACCTGATCACTTTCGAAGTCCGTGAGTTCCGCGGAGCGCCCCATTCTGCTCTCTCACGATGTCTAATGACTACTGAGTGCGGTTATACGGAGTACCTGGCATTAAGTGGCAGCACAATGCACCTGATGTGAAAAACGTATGTTTTTGGAGGTGTCCGGACACTTTTGATCACATAGTCTACATGAAAATGAGATGAGGGGTATGCTACTGTGAGAAGAATTTCATAGAGAATTGATAGACCTAAGATGAAACAATTCCCCAGGAGTAAACGAAATTCCATCAGTGGTATTGATAGCCTTGGTAGCGCGAACCACGATAAGTTTCTTCGATCTGGTGGGCAAGATGTATGACACAGGTGAAATACCCTTCGACTTCAAGAAGAATACAATAATTCCAGGTCCAAAGAATGCAGGTGCTGACAGGTGTGTGTATTACCGAACTGTTAGTTTGAGTCGTATTTGCGAAATACCAACACGAATTCTTCAGATAAGAATGGAAAAAACTGAAACAAGTTGCCTGTAGGTAAAATCAATTTGGATTCCGGGAAAATGTAGGAACACGCGAGGCAATACTGACCCAATGAATTATTTTAGGATATAGGTTAAGCATATGTAAACCTGCGTTTATAGCATTCGTAGACTTGAAGAAAGCTTTTGACAATGTTGAATGCAAACTCTCTTAGAAATTCTGAAGGTAGCAGGGGTAAAATACAGGGAGTGAAAGATGACTGACAGCTGACCAAACGGCAGTTATAGGAGTCGAGGGGCATGAAAGGCAAGCAGTGGTTCAGAAGGGAGTAGGACAGGTTTGTAGCTTATCCACGACGTTAGTCAATGTGTACATGGGGCAAGCAATAAAGGAAACACAAGAAAAATTTAGAACATGAATTAAAGTTCAAGGAGAAGAAATAAAACCTGTGAGGTTTGTCGTTGACAATGTAATTGTGTCGGAGACAGCAAAGGACTTGGAAGAGTAGTTGGGAATGAGCATTGAGTTGAGAGCCGAATGTAAGAAGAACATCAACAAAAGCAAAACAAGGATAATAGAATGAAGTTGAATTAAATCAGGTAATGCCGAGGGAATTAGATTTGTAAAAGAGATACTTCAAGTACTAAACGAGTTTTGCTATTTAGGCAGCAGAATATCTGATGGTGGCCGAAGTAGAGAGGATATGAAATGTAGAATGTCAATGGCAAGCAAAACTTTTCTGAAGAAGTGAAATTTATTATCATTGACTATAGATTTAAGTGCTGGGAAGTATTTGCTAGAAGTATTTATATGGGTGCAGCCATGCTTAGAAACATGGACGATAAATAGTCAGGCAAGAAGAGAATAGTAGCTTTTAAAATGTGGTGCTATAGAAGACTACTGAAGATTAGATGGGTTGTTCACGTAATTAACGGGAAGATACTGAATTCAAATGCAGAGATAAGAAAATTGTGGCGCAACCCGACTAGAAGTGGGGGCTGGTTGGTAGGACACATTCTGAGTCATCAGGGGTTCACCAGTCCAGTATTGTAGAGAAGTTGGGGGGGGGGGCTAAAAACCGTAGAAGGAGACCAAGGGATGAATACAAAAAGAGAGAATGTAGGTTGCAGTTGTCATTCTGAGAGGAAGAAGTTTCCACAGTGTAGAGTAGCATCGGGAGCTGCATCAGACTAGTGTCCTTACTGATAGAAATCAGAGAAATTTCTTTTTTCTCTGTCTAAAGTCGTCGAAATTTTCCACTGAGTTCTGTTTGAAGCTACTCTGCAAAATGCCTTGGCCTAGAGCAATGGTCTTTAGAATTGCCAAGCACTTACAGGCTCTTTTAGCAGGTTGCGATAATTCTGCGTTCACCCACCTGGTAAACAAAGAGGCAGATCCTGGGAGCCGACAGTCTTCAGTCAGAAAGTTTTCTAAACACTCTTCCTGAGGATGCCGCTCTGCGTACCTCGTGCTCCTGGGAACACGTTTATCGTAAGTTTCAGACTGGTCAGAAACAGTTAAATTTTCGTTTTGTAATGAGATAATTATCGTGTTCACTTGAATTAACAGATAAAAATATTTGCTGCGGAAAGACAGTATTTACATTTAAAGAAGTTTCTCAGTTTAATGTGGACTTCAGTATTCAATCTTTGTGTTACAAGTTGACTGAACCCGTTTCCTCAGCACAATTTTTAGTTCAATTGAGAAACTGTTTTTATAGTTACTAGTTGAGTGATGCATACTTGCATCGTGCGAAGTGAATGTGTACTCAAATATTTGAATACATTTCTATTGTTTTCGCAAATTATGAGCATGACTGTTGACTTGAGTTACCGTTGTGTAAAGTTCTCCAGTGATTCAGTTAACTGACCTTCTGCAGCGAATACCTGTAACTTCTATTTTTCTATTTTCATTATTCTAATCGTTGTTGTGTTTCATATGTGACTGCTGAGGTTGAAACTGTACATCTGTTTAGTAGCAACAACCATGAGTTTTTGATAGGACTTTTTCGCTAGGAGATTGCAAATCGAATAATTCTACAGTCATTGAGCAGAATAAATGCAAATATGTGTAACTAAATTTGTGGGTACCAAACATAACTAATTTTGTTGCATTTTTTTACAGTTTGGTCCTGAAACTATTTCCGTCCACAGTGGGCTCACCTGAATGTTTAACGCCCTAACCACTGAGCAGAACGAACAGCTATATGGCTGGGAATGTTCCGATAGAATGGGATTTATTAAAATTATCGACTTTTATCAAATGTGATGGACCTGAATTTCTGTCCTTAAAGGCACCTTCATAACTGAGAACTATCTAAACATTATTTCAGTCCAACCGCATTCCTTCAAGCTCGCTGTCTTTCGCTATGATGATGGCATGTTCTAGCAGGATATCTAGCGATGTGACATGCCAGACGCTTGCAACAGTGATTTGACAGGTATGATAGTGAACTCACTTTGATGTCTGGATCACAAATTTCGCCCAATCTTAACCCAACGGGAAATATCTGGGACGCTACCTGTCACCAGCTCTGCACACACAAACCACCGACCCGCAATTTATGAGAACTGCGACACCTGTCTTTAGACATCTGGTGCTACGTAGCTCTGGAGACCTACGAAGCACTCTTCGATTGCATGCCTAGCAACATCACTGCTGTATTGTGTTTCATAAGTGAACCAACTCGCTATTAAGCTGATGGGCATAGTGCTGTGGCTCATCAGTGTAAATAAGTTTGAAGCAAAGGCTGAATAGTACCTCTCCATCCTTTCTCCGGTAGATTAATAGTTATGTACCAAAGAAAAGACGTATAACCCCGTTTAATTTATTTAGTCACACTTGTATAGCGAACAATACATGCGTTTCGTTGGATTCTTACGGCTGGTAATCTCCAAGGGCGACTTACATTTCATTTCATTACTGTTGCGTTCTAGACGTCTCGTCTTTCTTTCCCACGATTCTAAGGAACTTCAATACAGTAACCTCAGAGGTCCTTAACATGTCTTCATATTGGTGTGCACTTTCCTTCGTATTATTTACTTTCTTGCTATAGCACCAAAATGACAAAACAAGTACTCTGTGGTTGATGTACAAAGTGTACATTTTCTGAATGAATTTTTCACTCTGTACGTAGAGTGCGTCGATATGAGACGTCCTGGCAACCTGCGTTTGATTCCCTGTACGGCACAAATTTTCACTGCCATCAGTCCATTGTACAGCTGATAGTTGTTCGTATTCGCAACTGCGAATACACAGGAAGTGTTATTTCTCTTAGTACTTTAAATGGAGTAAATGCAGTTTCAGCAATACTAAGTACATGATACGCCACAAATCTTGCATATAAATCGACATTTTTAGTATTTACGGGTCTGTTATTTACGTCCACAAAGTACCAACCCTCTACGGTAACCTACCTGTTCCACTGAGCCGCCGCTGTCTTTAGTAATCTACCTTATCGATTGTATCACATACTCTGTTAAGATACTAATCTCATCAGATCTGCCTAATAGGACATTTTTCCGCATGACTACACAGCACCAAGACTGTACAAACAAATTTTGGGCTTGCAGCCAGTCGTCATTTCATTCAGCGCACGACATTACGACTGGGCATCTGCCAGCCATCTTTTTGAGCCATCGAAGAATGACAAAGAGCTGTTCGGTTCCGCAATATACAGCGCGCTGAGAGTATTCCGCGCATACGTCAAAATCAAGCTGACAGACGGGCCACGGTTCGTGGCCGCAGCGCCTCCGCTGGTGGAACCGTGAAACTCAGCTGCCTGTGCATTACCGCTTGACGCGGCCGGTCGTTGGCGCACTCTGTCCTCTTCGATTAAAACAAATCGTAGAGATGATGGGGTTCCATGCACTGTCCATCTGGTAGCCACTATAGAGGTTCATCCAGCAGATGAATTTACAGGAATTCTTTAACAATGGAGTCCCAAAAAGATGTTTCTTGGTCAGAATCTTAGTTATATCATACTCCATTGAACATCCAGTGCAAATACAGTGTTCGACAATAGCCGACTTTCTAGGTTGCAAAAGGCGAGATAGATGTTCATGATCAGTGGACCGTTCTTTCACATTGCGTGTGGTCTGTCTTATTTAAGCGATATCACATTGGCAAGGTATTTTTTTTTAAATTCATGCCTTTGGCAATAACAAGTCGTCCTTCACTGATCCCAAAGTGTCTGCTTTAACTTGACGCTTGCAAATACAAATCAGCACGAGTGAGCTCGCGTTAAACTGAATGACCCACAGAGCCATCATTCTTTCGTCTAGTCAAGGCATCTAAGGAAGGCAGATAACCATCTTTCTTAGTTTCCATAGTGAACTGAACGTTGTAATGCATCAAGTTGAGGTGATGAAGAAACTCAATCAGTTTATGTTCTCCACGAGGCCACAATATGAAAGTATCGTCCACATAACTCCAAAATGCAATTGTTTTAAGGGCAGCTGATTCAAGCGCTCTCTCCTGGAACTCCTTCATAAAATAGGGGGCTGTCCATGGCGAGACCGTCGAACTGTACATAATATTCTTGGTTGAACATAAAACAAGTTGAGGATAAAGCATGCCGAAACAAAGCAGTGATGCCCACACGCACTGTGAAAGAACGCTGTATTTACACTGCATATTCAACGTAGAATGATAGAACTAAGATTCTGACCACAGCAACATCTTGGGTCTTCATTTTTGATGAATTCGTGGAAATTTGCCCGGCATAAAACCTTATGAAATGTGACAGAGACTACCAGTCGGACAGTGCACGAAGCCCCATATCTCCATGATTTGTTTTAATAGAAGACAACATAGTACACCAGCGCCCGCGGGAAGCGGTACAGAAGAGGACAGCTGAGCTCCCCGGGTTCATCAGCGAGGGAGCTGCCGTCATGAAGCGTCGTCCGTTATCAACTTGATTTTTGACACCTTTGTGGAATACTCGCAGCCCGCTGTATATATTGAGGAACACAGGATCTCTTCGTCAGTTCTCGATGGCTCAATTGAAGATGACTGGCAGGTGTCCAGTCGAAATATCGTGCGATCAATTAAACGAGGACTGGCTGCAAGACCGAAATTCGTTTAAGCATTCATTGCCCCGGGAAAATTGTAGAACTTACAACACCAAGGCTCACAATACCGTACTGCTAACGTCGGCAGCTCTAACGTTGATCTTTGTATGTTTTTATAGGGGTACACAGCGCTCACGTATCGTCTACGGAGTGGTCAGAAATAATGTGAAAACTTTTAAGAGTGTTGCAGAACAGGTTGTGCTGAGAAATAATTTTAAGAAGAAAATTCGATTCGTTACCCTGTTCCCGATATAAATAGCAGTGAGGTTAGTTAATTCGGCTGTTGAAAGCGCAAATTACAGTGGCTTATCGGACACTGTGTCGCCAAAAACGTCTTTGGTTTAGTTTCCTAAAGCCGAACAAGAGAGTGATACAAAAATTGGACATGGGATGGCAGTAATTATAGAACCCTAGCCAAAGGTTGAGCAGCCTCGTTCGCTATCATCTACGCTATGAGAACAACTGACACTAACTGCATCCGGTAAACCTCTTGAATATGCACGGGCAACAGCCTGATTGGCTAACCTCAAGCTATTTAATTCGGAAACAGCGTAATGTATCGATTTCTTTTTCTTCAGCAGTTTGTTTCTCTGCACAACCTACCTCGCAACACCCTTACAAGCTTTTCAGACTGTTTCTAACCATCCTATAAATACATTTTTACCTACAAAATCAATAATATTTATTGTCTGTTGAAAGTTAACATAAGTCTCTCTCTACAGCAACATTTGGATATTTCCAGAAATAGTAAATTCATTCCCAAATTGGTGATGAGCAATACTTTCCTTATTCCTTCGACACCAGGATATTTCCTAACATGCTCTTGCATACTTATTATTGATAAACCGTAATACTCTAAGGAAAGAATAAGAAGGTGTAAAAAGCTATGTGACACATAAATATCATGTGTAAGTAGCGACAGAGTAAAAAGACATATGAAGGTTAAACCATTTAGTAATATTACGTGCAAATTAAATCTATGGAATTTGAAGATCTACAGAAACCAAAAAAATGATGGAATATGAATAATACTTCTATCAAACGTGTGTCAAGTTGAGGCTTCGTAAAAACTAGAAACACCTAAAACATTGACGAGAATTGTAAATGGAAGGCAGAAAAACTTGGTAAGTTGATACTGGAATTCAGGTCCACCGGTCATGGAAACAAGTATATTTTATATAAACCCAAACATGTTCCAGCATTCTTGTGCAACCATCAGTAGGCGTTTTTATTCAGTTCTGTAAAATGTAAAAATGTTCCACATAGTAATTACTCTAACAAAATTAGGTCTAAAATATTATTGTGTGCTGTTCTTATTACCTTAATTTTTTCTACGTTATACAGGGTGTCCCAGCTATCTCGTCCACCCAAAATATCTCTGGAACAATAACAGCTATTGGAAAACGAATTTCACCGGTATCAATGTAGGGCTGGGGCCCATGAATGTACATATTTCGAAACATTCTAAAACGAAAGCATATGTGTTTCTTAACACAAACTTATGTTTTTTTTTAAATGGACCTCGTATATTTTTTCTTCAGCAATCCATAGCATGACAAAGCACATACACAATGACGTTGATTGCATAGCAATATTCCCACGAAGTTGACGCTTGAAACACCCGACATGCGCTGCTAGCGCACGTCCTGAGGCTCAGGCGTGAACCCCATGCTGCCCGTAATCGCGATATGATTGACATGCGTAATCACACTTCCACACTTATCAAGAGGTCCGAAACGAATTATACGGTCTGCTGCCATCCTGCATTAACGTCGTACATTCCAGCAGGTATTTATCCCATAGGCTAGGGGTGATGCGGTTCTGTAACATGCCTGTGTACCGCAACGTTAGTCACAAAGTTAACTTCGCTTATCGTTAATCCGTTACTAAAAAGATAATGCCGTTCAACGTTAAAACTTTACTTTACTGTAGACCTAGCACAAGTGACAGTTAATCATTCACTCGTAATAGTAAAATTCATGTTGATGGTTTTAGTGAAACGAGCAAGTGGACTAAAAGTTTTACCGTTGTATAGGTAAAAATGTTTTGATTTGGGAATTTCAGGTAGGACATAGAAGATGAATGTAAACTTGTTTAACCAATTAGTTTTATTATCACATAATTATCAATGTTATGTTTATCTAATGCGTTAAATGACAAATTGTTGCAAACAAATGTTTCTTAACATCAATGGGTAAAATGGCCCTTTGTAGAAACTTCCACTGTGATACCAGCACAACCTACTAAAGATAGCGTTCACGTCTCATGCTCAAAGTGATGCCCATTGGCTTACATACATAGGGTCACTCTGCGGATGAAGGGTGCCCTACTTCGTGCTACTGTTTCCTCTTTGATGGCTGTACAAGCATCAATAATGCGTTGCTTCATGTCCTCTGGTGTTGTTGGTTCATGTTGGTAAACAGCATCCTTCACTGCTCCCCAAAGAAAATAATCCAGCGGTGTAAGGTCCGGAGATTGGGCAGGCCACCTAACTGGGCCACCTCGTCCAATCCACCTACCAGGAAACTTACGGTTCAGAAGTCGTCGTGCTCGTAAGGCGTTATGTGCAGGGCATCCGTCATGCTGATACCACATGACTATTCTCCGGTTCAGAGGTACGGTGTCCAAGAGAACAGGAAGATTGTGTCGTATAAATCTGGAGTACTGTCTGCCATTTTGGATGCCATTTATAAAGAAAGGTCCGATAATGGTATCTCCAATAATCCCACACCAAACATTAACTTTCCACGGACGTTGATGCTCTACCTGACGGAGCCATTTTGGATTGTCTGCGGACCAATAATGCATATTCCTCATATTGACAATTCCTTTGTTGGCGAATGATGCTTCGTCGGTAAAGAGAACATCTGCAAAAAAATTTGGATTAGTCAGAAGTTTTTGGTGAGCCCGCCGACAAAATGTTACCCTTTTGCGGAAGTCATTTCCATGAAGATCCTGGTGTAAATGAACATGGTAAGGATGAAATTTATGACGTTTAAGAATACGCTGTGCACTTGATTTCGACACACCAACTTCACGTTCAATTTAACGTGTGCTGATTTGAGGATTCAAAGCTATGGTAGCGAGCACAGCAACTTCAGCACGTTCATCTGTGCGTGTTCCAGGACGATGTCGAGGTCTTGGATTTAAGCTTCCCGTTTCACGTAGACGAGATGTGAGACGACCAAACATCCGGCGTGAAGGCGATGGCTTGTCAGGGAATCGTCTTCTGTACAGTCGTTCTGCCTGAACAGCATTTCGTCCACCTACAACAGGGTACAGTACGGGTATGTAGAGTAGGGTAGAAAACAGACATATTAACTTAATAATCATAATGTTCGCTAACAGTACTATCAACAAACAAGCACTCTCATAACGTATTTCCCGTCAACGTACAGTCTACATAGATCAGCAGCATTTCTACCATATCTTCATGTGTGTACATTATACTGTACAGTATAAGTTCCACAACACAACATTTATTCACAATGTGTACTACCTCCGTGCCGTCACTAGATTACTCCGATGCACGACTATACTGGCAAGCGGTGTACTGCACGCCAAAGCAACAACAAATGGGATGCTCGAAGGGTAGTGGAGTACAGGAGTTTGCATGGGTCGCAAATCGTAAACAAGGCAAAGTGGTAACTGTGGCAGTAGTGGGAACTACGTTGGACACTTGAGTAGGTAGAGCCAGGCCCTGCGAGACAGGCACAATGGGTCATATAACGCATTAGATAAACCTTATTTTGGGTGTGCAGGATAAATAAGACAACCTGACGGGTGTACACCGATCGGTACTGGTTCATATTGTGTACGTAGATACGTAAAACGTGCAAGAGGGAAACCATTATGTGCTTATGAGAGTTGATGGCAGCAGACCGTATTATTCGTTTCGGATCTCTTGATAAGTATGGAGGTGTGATTACACATGTCAATCACATCGCTATTACGGGCAGCATGGGGTTCACGCCTGAGCCTCAGGACGTGCGCAAGCAGCTCATGTCGGGTGTTTCAAGCGTCAACTTCGTGTCTTAATATCTCTGGATGTAATGGGAATATTGCGATGCAATCAACGCCATTGTGTATGTGCTATGTCATGCTATGGATTGCTGAAGAAAAAAATATAGGAGGTCCATTAAAAAAAACATAAGTTTATGTTAAAAAACACATATGCTTTCGTTTTAGAATGTTTCGAAATATGTGCATTCATGGGCCCCAGCCCTACATTGATACCGGTGAAAGTCGTTTTCCAATAGCTGTTATTGTTCCAGAGATATTTTGGGTGGACAAGATAGCTGGGACACCCTGTATATTAGTGCTTGTCATTTACAGTTCGGTGATATTACTTTGAGTTTGGTTGACGAGTTAACAAGTCAATTCATCTATAAACATTTCTTACTGTGTAAATAAATTAAGCGATTTTATTTTGTGGTAACTTATAGTTACCTTCAATACACCCATTTTCACTTGCATTCTTATGTGTTGCTAATATACACACACAAACAAAATACGTGTTTTTGTGGAGCTTCAGTGGAAGGTTACAATTTTTCACTCAAAAAAACATGATGGTTATGTCCAGTCCTTGCTGATAATCACTTATTCTCATATCAGCTTGGTGGCAATTCTCTCTCTCTCTCTCTCTCTCTCCCTCTGTGTGTGTGTGTTTGTGTTTATTCGTTTGTATCTTATTTTCCCCACAGCTCCTGTGCTAAATAGAGTGCCATTGCCTTGTCGTTTGTAATCTTATTTTCTTCTGCTAAGGCCTTCTCTTGTAAAAGTTTTCTTCTATTGCAAGTTTACATTGTAGATTTTGGCTGTATTTCCGTAATTTTAAATCTGTTTCTATTTTAACTGGGTGATAATTGTGGCCTATAAAGTGGTCAGCAAATGTGTTATGGCAGCTGTTACGTATTTGAGCTCTCAGGTGTTCTGCATATCTCGTTTTGAAGCTCCTGAATGTTTGCCTTATGATATTAATTGGCAATAGTTGCATGATTTATTATGAAAAACTGAAGCTCTGTAATTTAAGGTCACCTTTCATGTACTTGTAGCACTCCTGGTGTTAAAAATAGTCGTTTTATACTTTTAGTAAAAGCAAAGAGATGCGAGATAGGAAATTTAAGAGTGTACTAGAAGAATGGCAGCGGTTTAAATGTTGTAAACGAAACTGGTTACTGATGTGGTAGGAGAAAGTGAGTAACAATAGTGGTTGGTGTAGAAAAAGGACTGGCGTAGCTCATATATAAGGGTTGAGTGGAGTCAGGATTGGCAGTTCATCTTAGTGAGAGATAGGGACCTGGATGTCTTTCAGTAACATTGATGATGAAGTCGGAAATGTTAACTGACATTGTCGTGATTTCTTTTTGTGTACTGTAAGCATTTAGTCATTTTCGTTAATTGTAATGCCAACTGTAAATAAATCGCCAAGTAGTGGCAGAGGACTAACAGGAGGTGGCGCTAGTACAGTTAGCAGACAGAGTTTGCTGAAGTCTGGTTTATTAAGAATGGACATTAAATTATTTTTGAATGGTCACTCTTAGATAGTAACATATTTATGTGGTGCTGAGGGATGAGAATGAGAACAAAGTGAAGCTAGCTACTAGAGATGGGCAAAACTGTTCTTTTCAGAGATTGGATCAGAACTGTTCACTCCCTGAAATGAATTAGCACTTTTTCATGACTCACCACTCATTTACAATAGAAAATAAATAGAAGGCACATTGCCCTTTAAACTTGGTTTATTCCAGTACTATACCTGTATTTTGATCTTATTTGATCCTATTTTGAAGTAACACAGATAATGAGTAAGAATTTTGTATTGTTTATTGAAATTTCCACGATATGACAAAGTTTTTGATTATTGATTTATTTTGCACTATCGTGGTTTTTTGGGTGATCGAAAAATGTTGTAACTTGAGATTTACATTAACAATATATTTGGCTATAATGTATTAAAATTTCATTAACCTCATACAAATACATCGCAAGCCATATATTTTTAAAGTGAACGTTTCCTTTCGAAGACGCCTAAAATCGCAAAATCCGTACCAGAATAAGAAAAAAAAAATATAAATTTGACTGTAAAACGAAAGTGCTGCATATAGCCTTACGCAGAATAAAACAAGGAAAATATTGGTGTATCACATTTTGCGATACGTTTATCGGTTCGCTCGTAATTAAAGCGTAAATTCGAGAGTCCATAATAAAAATCCTATAGTAAGAGGAGTCATCAGGAACCTAATCTAATCAGTTTAAACAAATAAAAATAAAATAAAAACAATTGATGTATACATAACATAATAATGTAATATACATAGCTGTATTACTACGAAGAACAATATCCAGTGGGGACGAACTCCTATGCAGAGGCGCTGAGTCGAGCAGGTCGAGCCGCGAGCTGTATTACTGCGTGAGCTGAGACCGCAGAGACCACAGTGACACCTGAGTCGCTTTGCTCGACGCTCTGGCTAGAGTCGAGACGGTGGGGTGAGCGTTGAGCGGGCGAGTTCCGAGGGTGGGGGGGAGCGGTGAACTCACCTGCTCCGAGACAAATCGTCCGTTCCCTTGCGAGCAGGTTTTTGCAAGTAGTTCCTATGTTATCCACTAGGTGGCTCTCTGTCCTGTTGCTCGCATCAACTGCCCAGAGGGCAGGACGTGCGACTGAAACGATCGCCGACAGAGTGCGATGCGAAGTTAAGCTGCGCCAGACACTGCACAGTGCACACGGCAGACGACGCACAGAGACGGCACGGCATATGTGAAACACAAAATCCAATGGGGCACTGCACAATGCAGGCAGCCAAGGTAGAAGCTGGGCAGAGTCCGGCGCTGGCTGTGTTGTGTGGCGTGCACTGTGCTCTGACCAGCAGAGGCGCTGCTGATATGCTCCGTCTCTCTCTCTCTCTCTCTCTCTCTCTCTCTCTCTCTCTCTGCCGTGGGAAACGTTTGGAGCTACCGTTCTTTTTTTCTGAATCACTGATTGTTCACTCCTTTGAAAGATTGAACTCTATGAATTAGTTCAAGAGTGGATCCCCCATCTCTACTAGCTACAAGTCTTTCAACGACTTATGTCTTGTGGAACACAGAATGAAATTGTCCACAACAGAAAAAAATATACAATTTGTATTTGCTTGTGAACTTTTTACTAGTAAACACAAATTACAACAGATAGATGCATCTGTGGACCACGGCTGCAATGGATAAGAAGGAAGAGATGACACAGGAAGAGAAATAGCGACGTTGTAGACATTAACCTAGAGAGGAGGAAAAAAAACCACTTGGAACAGAAACGAGAAAGATGCGCTAACGGGATACGCAGCCTTTGCTTCATTGTTTGCCAGACATTTTAGTTACTGAGAGAATCATTACAAATTTTACAAAAGATAGTTCTTCAGATGTTTTTTTTTAAATGCTACAGGGCGTTGAAATTTTCGCAGAATTTAGAGCAGCCTGGTCCAGAAGTCAACAGCAGCAATGGTAGTGTGATTTGGGGTTGGTTTTGTTTTATGTCTGGACATACATGGTGTATTATGAACCTATTCTGATCAGACGATAGGTACTTGATTTTTTATGTAAGATGTATGCTCACTGAGAAACAGCTAAAGCATATAGTGGAAATAAATGAGTCTGGTGACAAACATCCCAGTTGAGTGATCAGCCACTGATATCTTAAAATGGGCATATGTTTCGGAAGTATGAAACAAAAGTATCGATTTTTCATTCTTCGTACCATGTGGAGCTATGCACACACACACATCGACACACACACACACACACACACACACACACACACAAAGGAAATGACGCAATACGACCAAAATATGTGAATGGAACGAAAATCAGTAGTTGAGATGGGCATGTATAGAGAAATTAGTGGTCGCAATTTCAGACAAATTGAATGGTTTATGCAAGGGAAAGAGCTTCACAAATTAAGTTAGTCAATAACGCGTTGGTCCACCTGTGTCTCTAAAACAAGCAGTTATTTAGCTTGGCCTTGATTGTCAGATGTGTTTGTTATCGTGAGGGATATCGTGCCAAATTCTGTCCAATTGGCGCTTTAGATCGACCATATCGCGAGTTGGTTGGAAAGCCCTGCTCATAATGCTCCAAAGTTCTCAAATGGGAAGACATCGTCCAAGATGCTGGCCAAATTAGGTTTTGGTACACACGAGAACAAGCTGTAGAAACTCTTGCTGTGAGCGTGCAAGCATCATTATCATGCTGAAAGGTATGCCCGTGATGGCTGGCCATGAAGAGCAACGAATTGGGGCGTAGAACATCGTCGATATACCGCTGTACGGTAAGGATACTGCAGATGACAACCAGAGGTTCCGCTATCAAAATAAATGGTGCCCACACCATTAGTCGTGGTTGGGCCGTACAGCGGGCGACAGTAAAGTTGGTATCACATTGCTGTCCGGACCGTGTCCAGATACGTCTTCAGCCTATAGTCCCAATGTCTGAACCAGGATTGTCTTCAGTGATGAGTCCCACTTGGAACTGTGCCCCAATGGCCATTGAGCAACTCTACCAATCAATGCGAACCCGAACAATTGTTTGCGTAGGGGCTAGAGGTGGATCTACGCATTTTTGACATGCGCAGATTGTGAAGCTATTTCTGTTGAATAAAACATCCAATTTTTCTAAAATTGTTTGTCCGTACATGTACATCACATCTACCGATTTCCGTCCAATTCGGATAATTCCTTCATGTAGGTTTTTTTTTTTAATTTCTTGGCGTGTATATTCCGAAATTACTGGGATAGGGTGTGTGTGTGTGTGTGTGTGTGTGTGTGTGTGTGTGTGTGTATATAGAAGCGGACGTCTACCTCAAGTGGCGATAGTGTTTTCTATGAAACTATGGTGTTCATCAAAAGTTATTCCAAGATTGTACTGGGTTTTCTGATACGGTACTGCGACAGTGGCAAGGAAGCTAAGAGTAACTGTTCATGCAATGAAGTACTAATTAGATTCTAGTGAGACGTTATTGCATGGAACTTTATCACATTAATTTAAATTCCACGTCCACTGTCTGAATAGTGATGGTAGGTCATGGCATCGGTGGTGTTGCCTTCTTCAGGTGTGCCAGCGGGTAAAAGCAGTAAAGCAGCAGGTCATTGGCGTAGCAATCATGTGTCAAACTCAGCATCAAGTACTTTTCTGAAATCTAGTAATGCCAATATTGCAGCCTCACGAAAAATACACTGAAAAATATTTACTCCTTCATTGCGTAAATTATCATATGGCAGGTTCTGTGATAGAGCTAACGGATGATACTACTGCGCCGGGTGCGCAAGGACCCAGTTCCTCAGCCTCTAATGGCAGGTAGGACAATTGTGCCATAGAGAACGGTACTCAGTTCCTAATTAAGGCCAGCTGTCCCAAACAGAGGAAGTCAGTGTGTGTGTGTGTGTGTGTGTGTGTGTGTGTGAGTGTGAGTCGCGAGCGCTTTCAATTAAGAGACAAATGAGGGTCGTTAATTCGGGCGAGCGACCACGGCCAGCCCATAGCCGGGCGATATTTAACGCGGCCGTCGCCGCCAGCGGCGCTGCGTGAGTGACGCGCTCCTGGCACCTGACAGCCTGCCCGTAGCCGTAGCCCCTACGGTTCGGCAGACCCGGGACACATACAGTCTCCCCTGTGGGTAGGCAGCTCAGAGACACAAACTGCTCTAGATGGACGTAGCTCGGCAGTCTGTAGCTTTACAGATGTTAGCTCTTGTACTTTGCTAATATAAACTTGAATATTTTAGTCTCAAATATCGACCGCCATCTTCCTGACTGGTAGTTGTTATAAACACATCTATCCTTGGGTGTTTCAGACATTCATTTCTTTTATTTGTATACTCACGGCTGTGAGGAGGCAGACGCCGTAATTATATACTGGGAAGTCGACTGTATTACACAAGTAGGCTTGATACAAGTGATACAGCACTGAAAATAAATTATTTATTTCGCTAAAGAATGTCAGGTAGGAGAGATACTCAGTTATTGTACTAAAATACTTTTTACACTTAGAATGAGTTCGATCCTATGGTCACCCCAAGCTAGTCTTCATTTTGATTAGCTCTAACAAAACATAATCTCTCCCCACATGTCGTCTAGCAGATGCTGGTCAGCCTGTCGTATTTTTTCTATACAACATCTATGAACAAACTGCATTGCGCTGCAGATGGAGGTCTTAGATAATTGAAGATGACCGCAGAGTTGACACCACCAACAGATTAATAACATATAATTATTATCACAATGAATTTACATTGAATTCCTTCTCCAGATTGTTCGATATCTTTCTTTACATAGAGCTTCTTCAAAAATGTTCATTTAATAAGTTGATAGAATCTATAGACGACCAATTAATTCTGAGTGTTATTTGCACTATTTTAAAAACAGATCTGTTATGTGATAAAGTGAGAAAATATTCTGTATCACCTAGGGTCACCTGACAATGTTGTAAATAATCATAACATTTGAAAAGAATTTGTAATACCTTACCCTTTTTATTGGTACCAAAATATCAATGGATACTGTTTGGCGGCGAGTTAACTTGTGAAAATCAAAATAATTGCTGTATAATTGCTTGTATGTTGAATCAGTTTCAGGCTTTTAGAATGTTGTTAATGCTGTCTTTCGCCGTTCTCAACGCTGGCTCTCTATTTACTTTTTAGCACCCAGAAAGTGATTTAACAAAACGTGGAGCCTGTAATTAGAGTTCCTAGTGCCCACTTCATCTGAGAATACCATTATAGCTGCAGTTTATAGCTCTGAGGAATTAGGAGATTGTCCGGGATTTCTAATCAAAAACGATTTTCCAAAATAGTTGAGTATATTCTGAAATTCACTGATAACAAACACAAGTATCCCTACAACCTAACTAACAGATCAGTTCAGAGTCTAATGCGCTGATGCAACTATAAATGTCCGAATTAATTGTTAACAAGAATGCTCGCCAAAATTTGATGAGAATATTTCATCAAACGCCACGCTAAATAATTGGTAGAATGTCTGTCCCGCGACGGCACGTGAAAATACGACAATACGCCAACTGAAGCTAGATGATGAAAATCATCCCAGAATTAACCCTTCACTTGAAATGATTTCATGGTTCCGCGTATCTCTAGTAACTTAATACGGCACCCGAGGCTGTTTGTAGCAGTGATACCGAAGCGACGCGACTCCCGACACAGATGTCGTGCTATTCAGCGTCTGGAGAGAACTGGGGCCTTCCTTCCTCGCGCAGCGTTCTTATATATATAGCCGCGGTGCGGACGGCTAAGGGAACGCCTGATCAAATCGGCTCTCCCGACTAGCCGCTGGGCTAGTAACGCACCACTTCAAGTTACATAATAATTTATAGCTTCTTTTGCTGATGGCCGATGAAGCTCTTAATTTAAACGTGCATTCAGCACGCAGGTAAGTATTGATAATAAAATTTTGACGTGGCTAAGTTAAATATTTTAGGCGAGAGAATTAATTAAATTACACTGCACGCAGTAGATGAGCTCTGAACTGGCCCTTTTGAGATCCGCTATCGCTATAATTTTATAGGTATTCAAAAGAAACTTTTCACATCTTCACAGTCATAGCGGACCTCCAACCTATTTAAATCTAAACATCCTAGCCTTATTTATTAGCCTACTTAATCTATCTTGCTTCCTTCAGTTTTGAGATGAAAACCAGAAAACCATGAATTTCCACTAAAGTCTCAATTTGTGAAATCCAAAGTACTGTTTTTATTAAATCATTATGAAAGATGAATCTAAATATAAATTTTGAAGTCTCTAGCTCTTTTCTGTTGCGCCAATGATTTTTTTAGAAAAACGTCCAAATTTCAAAAATGGCTGAAGTTATCGAACTGATATTTAACACACATTCATTTAGTATTATTCCTGACATGCTAGAAAAGTTTTAGGTCATTTGCTTGATTTAAGGTATTGCGCATTATTTATGACGTCAGAGCTAGTTACAGCAGACTGGCTGGCACACAATGGAAACTGATGTGAATTTACTACAGCGTGAGTAGGCTGCTTCCCTACATCACCCTCTACTTAAATTTTTTGTTTATGAATGTTAATGAATGAAAAAAAAATTAATTGCAAAAAGGGAAGCAAGAGTACAGTTTAACTCCCTATAAAAAATCGAAATTGAAATATAAACATGTAGAAACATTAAAGAAAACTGATTACCTACATTAATTATTTAAATTGTGGGCATTTTCACTGCCTTTTAAACAATGTCATTACTCAAAATTGTAAGCAAAGTCAATGAAATATTTTTGCATACATATTGCCTTAGACAAACAAACACATACAAATTGAAAAATTATGAAAATCTTAGATCCATTAAATACATTAAATACATTTTTACATACACAAATTCAAAGAAAATAACATGATACATAAACAGATGATTATCTCTTAGCAGTCTTTTCTAAACCTGAAAGAAAAGTTCACATATAATTTTTACACACGTGGTTGTAGCCGCTTTGGCTGGCGTCCTACACTTCCATTCACAAGGGTAGAGGAGGGGAAGTTGCTATGGTGTGCGTCCTTCACGTTCTCTCTAAATTACATGGGGGAAAGGGGAGGGGTCACTGTGAGTTGTGTCCAAGTCACTCCACACTTTCACGCAGCTACCAGGCTGCCATTATCTTGTTTGTCCTGTAGAACAAACAAAAAGAATGCCTCAGACTCTGTTCACTTAATATCTAAGGGTGGGTCACAATGAAATGGGGATATATACAATTTATCCTTCAATATTTTGCTGGAACAAAGTTAACAGAACTTTCTCAACATTACTCTCGCGGTTACTTAAACGTCATAAAATCGGTAAACAAATGGCTCAAAACGCCGTTAGTCACGTACTAGAGAAAATCTATGCTCAAGGCATACAATCATGAATCCTATTTAACATCAATTTATTATTTCTGGGCTGGAACACTGAACCAATGCTCGGTACATTCCTGACAAATCTGCATTTTATTTACTTAACTGACTCATCTTTGATTACCTTATTCTTAGCGATAGTATGAGTATATTTGATTAGTGGTTGTTTTCTCAGCTTCTTTGTACATGTGAGTAACTTTTGGTAATAGTACAGTTCTGAGTGTTCAAAACACACTACGTTTAGTTGACTACAAAATCCACTTATTGGTCCTCTGCTGTTGTGTTAGTTCCACATCTGCAATTAGGTACTTACTTACTTTGAAGTGTATTTATGCTGAGCTAAAATTAATGTTTCACATCTGCCATTATGTTATTTATTTTGCTAGTGTGTGTACTTATTTAACACTCACTCTATTAATATTTAAAGCATAGGATAGCACATTTATTTCATATTCATTGTGTATTGTAGCTGATCAGTTTGCTCACGTGGCAAACCATTTTCACTCGATCGGACGCTGAAACCTCAAGTAGTCTCTCTCGACCTACCACTAAAGTGCATCAAGTAATTATGGACGAGCGTAATGCTAAATTCCTTAAACCTATAGGACACCATGAGCTGCTCTGTCTCATCTAACATAAGGGTACCTATGGTCGCATTCACGCCTCCAACTCATAACCTCAATACGTGTAGGTGTATCCTGTCACACACTACACTAAAATAATGGCCAGCTCCAACCTTATAAATACTTCAGGGACGTGTCCTTCACGTCTCAACCGCAAACACTGCTCAATTCTATTACACTGCCTTTCCTTGCTACACCAGGTGAGTTTAATCTTACAACTTATCTGCATATTTTTCCTAACACTAAGCAATCTCTTTTACTATTTCTTAGTTAGCTCTAATGCATACACTAGGTTTCACTACCACTTCAGATCCTGCTTGTATATGAATTCATATATCTTTTTAAATTACTGTTGGTGGACCATTTCCAATAAAACAACACTTTGTACTTACCATAGTACCAGAGTTCTATACATACTCGTTACTCAAACGCATTGTATCTTAATTACATCATACTTCTCTATTGTTTGTCACTATTAGGTTTATCGAAACTAGACATAGTTGTCTCACTGGGAATTCCGCGATCGTTCAATAAGTAAAATATGGAATTTCAGTCTTCGATCGCTATTCTTTATTTTCAATTACCGGTTTCGGGCTAGCTGCCCATCTTCAGATCATATGTTGTAGTTACAGAGTAACTTGTCCGTACAGAACACACTGTTCACTGTCATAAGTGACAGTGACAGTGAACAGTGTGTTCTGTACGGACAAGTTACTCTGTAACTACAACATATGATCTGAAGATGGGCAGCTAGCCCGAAACCGGTAATTGAAAATAAAGAATAGCGATCGAAGACTGAAATTCCATATTTTACTATTAGGTTTGTCACATTAGGTATTTTTCTTCACTAATCGGTGGATAGAATGGTTACAGAACTCATGGCTTGATAGCCATGACAGAAAAATTTCATGTCTGGAAAGAAGAGGTCGAAATTTTTGTGGATAGGAAAGATGAAGAATGAGTGAGACCTGAAATGGAAAGAAGATCTCACACAGCTGGGACTGCACAGCTGCCACACTGTGTAGAGGTTACAGAACAACCTCCTCCCTACAGCTTTCATTGGCTGCCTATGAATTTCTTTAGGTCGATCACGTTCCTAAGACCTAATAGCTTCTTACTTTTAGGGTACTCTAGCCTATATGCATTGGCATGTGGTTTTCCTATGATCCTGAAAGGTCCTTGGTATACGAACATGAATTTCTTTGTTTCTGCTTTTACTTTCTTTGATTTTTCTTTGGTTTCAACAAGGACTAATTGACCTATTTCAAAGCTAGTAGGTACAGCTTTTGCGTCATGACGCTTCTTCCTTTCCAACGCTCTTTTTCTCATATTAGCCCTAGCCTTTAGTTTCTTCTCGTCTGTGGATATTTGTGTTAGAATAGGGAATTCTACCATATCTGCAATCACATTGTGCGGTTCTTGGCCAAGGTGCAAAACCAGTTGCATCATGCCTTAAGTTGTTAATTACATTCTCAAAATACTTAATGTGCTCTGCCCAACTTGAGTGTTTCCGAGCACAGTAAGTTCTGCAAAGCCTATTCAATTCCCTCATAATACGTTCACTCATATTTCCTTGGGGGAAATACGCAGATATTTTCAGATGTTTCACGCCGGCCTTATCTAGACATTCCTTAAATCTATCAGAAGTAAATTGAGGCCCATTGTCTGACAGCAAATTCTTCGGAACGCCAACGTTTACGAAGAAATCTTTTTCCAACTTTTCAACCAATGTTTTTGCATTTGCTCTTTTAATTGGGTATAGTTTAACATATTTACTGAATCCATCCGCAACAACAAAAACATGGGTACAACCACCTCTCGAAACAGGAAGAGGGCCAAACAAATCACAAGCCAGTAATTCTAGGGTTTCAGTTGGCTCTACTGAATGCATATCCACTTGTATTCTGGTGTTAGCAGCACGGACTTTCTGGCACACTACACAAGATGCTAGACGCTTGGCCACACGGCGGTACATGTTGTCAAACACAAACTTCTCTTTTAATTTTGCAATGCACTTCTTTGCACCGTAGTGCCCATACCTCAGGTGTACATAGTCGATTAGTAAGTCTACATGTTGTGAGGGAAAGCACAGCTTCCACTCAGAAACATCTATCTTTTTCCTCCTAAACAGAATACCTTTATGCAAACAATAGTATTGCGAAACCTTAGGATAGTTCGCATTTCCTAAATAGCTCTTCACTAATTTCAGTTGGTCATCTGCATTCTGCTCACGTCTCAAGTTCTTAATCACTCTCTTTAATGCACTTTCTTCCTTTACTTCGTGCAATGCAAACATTCGAACTTCATTTAGGTCTGTTGCTGTAATTCCCGCGTCATCACAGAGCTCCGCACTTCTAGATAACCCATCAGCTACCAGATTGTCTTTCCCTTGAATATATCTAACCTCAAGGTCAAACTGCTGGAGATACAATGACCATCTTACCAAACGAGAATTCCTCAACTTACAGGTCTTTAAAAAGGTCAACGCCTTATGGTCACTGTAAACAATTATCTTGTGACCTAATAAATACTGCTCAAACTTCTGTACCCCAAATACAATTGCCAATGCTTCTAGTTCTGAGATGCCATAATTTCTCTCTGCTGCCTGTAAAGATCGACTTGCGAAAGCTATAGTCTTGTGCACTTCTTGTTCGTTCTCTATTTCTACCTGGAATATTTCCACAGCTATACCATAGCCACTAGCATCAACAGACATACAGAATGGTTTTTCAAAATCAGGATGATGTAAAATTGGACTATTAATAAAAGATTGTTTAAGCACCTCAAACGCCTGTTGACATTCTGCTGTCCAAACCCAAGGGGTATTCTTTTTCAGCAGGAGGTGAAGACAGGGAGCATTAAAAGCCTGATCACTAACAAAACGCCTATAGAAGCCAAACAGATCGAAAATCGATCTCAACTGCTTCTTGTTTCTGGGAGCCTCAAATTTTTCAATGAGTGCTAGCTTGCCTGGGTCAGGCAGAATACCTTTTCCACTTATCCTATATCCCAAGAAACCTATTTCCTCTTTAATGCACTCTGTCTTTTCAATCTTTAGTTTCATGCCACCTCTCTCAATAGCCTCTAACACTTCCTCTAATAAAGCTATGTGTTCTTCCCAGGTAGGAGTTGCTATTAACAGATCATCTACGTAGACTGTTGTTTTATTACTTAAAGCTGGTCCTAAAACATGGCACATCACACGTACGAAGGCACAAACAGAGATATTAAGTCCGAAAGGTACCACACGGTATTGGTAACAAACTCCTTAGTACAAGAAAGCTGTGTACTTCCTCGAACTTTCCGCCAGTGGCAAATTCCAATATCCACACGTGATGTCCATAGAAGTTAAGAATTTTACTCCCCGGAATTTTTGCAATAACTCGTCCATGTTCTGCGGTCTATCACTTTCCCTAACCACTATTTCATTCAACCAACGAGCGTCCAAGACCACTCTGACACTCCCGTCTCTTTTTGGTACAACAACAAGAGGATTATTGTACTCACTGACCGCTTTCTCAATCACACCTCACTTCAGCATTCTCTGTATCTCCTTTCGAACCGCCTCCTTCCTAGCTACATGTATTTGGTACGGCTTCCTGAAAAACACTTGGCCGGGTTTCACCTTTAATTGACATTCATAACCTTTGACTATGCCAGGTCGATCTGAAAATACCTTATGATGCCTTTTTAGAACCTGTCTCAGTTCTTCCTTTTGATTGTCTGAAATCTTATCGATTTCCTGCAATTTAGCTTCTATTTTGTCTAAAATAATTGCTTCTTCTTCTTCTTCTGTGTTCAGCTTACTGTTACTAAGATTAACACCTTCGTCCCAATACCTCCTATTTTTCAGAACTCGTATAGGCAGCTCCCAAGTTTCATGATCACTTACTACATGTTTATCACTAAAAGGTACTATAATTACTCCGGTTATTGGCAAGACCATTTTTAACTGGCTTCTTTCAAAGTCAACAACACTCTGATATTTTGACAAGAAATCTATGCCAATTAAAACCTCAATACTGAGATTGTTTACAATTACATGGATGATCAATTAAATTACCATTAATGTTAAAGGGCAGCAAAGCTTCTTGCTTTATCGTTTTTGACACCTTGCCAGTAGCACCAATTATTCTTAGTCCTGATACCCTCATTACTGTAAGCTTGTCTTTACCAGGTAATGCATCAAAGAAGGACTGAGATATAGCACTCACCTCACTTCCACTGTCTAAGAGACAACGTACATTGATACCCAACATATTCACTATTATTGGTTCAAATGGCTCTGAGCACTATGGGACTCAACATCTTAGGTCATAAGTCCCCTAGAACTTAGAACTACTTAAACCTAACTAACCTAAGGACATCACACACACCCATGCCCGAGGCAGGATTCGAACCTGCGACCGTAGCATTCCCGTCACTATTATTATAGGGTGGCTTATTCTAGGTTGTACAGGTGGTTCCTCAAATTCATCTAGTAGTTCCTTTTGGATTTGTCTCCAACTAAAGTGATCGACATCTGTCTTCATTACATTTAGGTCACAGTGTGTAGGGGTTTCCTGAATTACATTTTCAGCTGCCTTTTCCAGTTGGTCTATTAATTTTAAATCGAAACACCGCACGACTTCATTACATTTAGTTTGCTGAACATAACCCAAATTACTGTAGTCTGAGCGATTCTGCGTCTCCAGACCGGGCATAACACTAGTTACAGCTAAACCACTTTCACCATTATCGTCGGTTTCCTTCTCAAGTGACAACTGGTCACAGCTACTGGGTTCATCGATCCTCAACAGCCTACCCTCTACATTCTCACTTATCTCCTGTCCTAAATTTATTAGTACAGTATCAACATCCTGCACAGGCACTTTAGATAAGAGCATATCATCCTCATCATAAATATAAGCATGAATTTCTTCTGCTTCTTCACCTGTCCATTCAGTATTTTGTAGCTCCTCCCTATCGTTACACTGCTGCGCCTTCTCTTTCTCTTCCCACTTAGAAAGCGTCTCTAACACGGTATCTATCAAATACTGTGAGTGATCTAATATTTCTGTTGTATCCTTAGATGCTACCGACACTTCATCCACCTGTTCAGTTTTCTGATTTGTCTTACCAGTTCCCGTAACTACTGGCTTAGGAAAAGTAACCGCCTGGTGAGCGCCAGTGTCCTCATAGACGGGAACTAGTTTTCCTGCCTCGGCCTACTACTGTTTCCTTTAGTTTCATTATAGTTAGCTGGCATAGCATTATTTTCCGCGTTGTTTTTTACTTGCATAATTATGTTTAGAACAAAATTATTATACCTTGGACGCCATTGTTGGTTCTGATAATTATTTCCCCGATTCCTACCTCTCTTAGGATGGCGAATACCTACTGTTCTGATGTTTACATTGCCATTTTGCTCGTTCCTAAAATTACTATTATTGTTATTGGCATTTCTGTTATTACGTGCTTGCTCCTCATTGGCAGCAACACGTTCTACACGTTCCAGATACTCAATGAAACGATCCAGATTGTCTCTAGGGGCAGATATAATTCTAGTTTGCCAATACCATGGCAGTTTGGCTTCAAGACCTAGGATAATCATTTCTGGCTTTAGCTTTTCCGCCAAATGTGACAAACGTGAAATCCATGACCTAGCAAACTCTTTAATTGATTCCTTGCCTGCATTGAAGCGTTTTCCACTCCAAAATTCTCTCAACACTTCATTTTGCTTATTGCTAGACCAATACTCATTAATGAAAGCTGTTTTAAACTCCGCTAATGTTTTACACTTCAACATAACATCAGCTGACCAACGCATGGCGTCACCTGCTAAATGACTTCTAATAAATGAGATTTTCTCTCGTTCAGACCAAGTTGGTGGAATCACATCTTCAAAATCGTTCCAGAAATCTAGCGGGTGGATATTTTTATCTGGATCGAATCGCAAGAACTGCCGACACCCGATAAAAGCGGCGTTTGCAGCTACAACTTGTTGTATATTACCATTACCAGAAGTTACTGAAGCTACTTTACTCTCAATGTTAGCAATGTTAGTACTGATATTTTCTACTCTCAATTCAACATTATTTACTCTTTGTACAATATGAGTAGTATCAGTTTTAATTGCATCTACGTCTGCTCGTCATATGTTTACTTTAATATTAACATCTTTAAATCTATCTGAGCACAGTTCAGATTCCGCCTCGATCTTTTCTGTTAACTTGTGCTCCAGCTTCGCATCTTCCATTCGGAAGTCTTTGCGAACCTCAGCAACTTCGGATGTTACTGTTTTATACATTTTCAGAAAATTGTTGAGCAACCTTTTTCTTAATATCCTCATGGTTGTAATCAATTTTATAATTCAAGCTGTCCAGATACTTTTTCAACTTATTGCAACCAGCCTTGAAGGTATCGTCCATTACCTCCAATCGTTTATTAAAATTTGTTTGGCTGGCCACAATCTCAGACTTTAATTCAGCTGTCATTTGTGCATTACTGGCAGCTATTGCTTGTAATATAACATTTAAATCAATAGCCCCAGCATCTTTGGGTTGCTCACTAGCTGGCTTTTTATCACACTCAGGTGACAAAAAACTAGCTCCAATACCAGAATCATCAAAACTAAATGAAACTTCTGATTGATTAGTCATATCTAACTTCTCCTTCTTAAACTCTACCATCTCTGATGACTGTTTCATTTTTAATTCATCAGAGAAACTATCATCCAATAAATCAACAATTTCTAATTTTTGTTTTACTACAGGGGTCTCTATTATTGAATCATTACCCCTTCCCACACTACTGTCAGGAGACAATACTTCATATTTCACTTTAACATTACTACTTTCATGCATATTTACACTTGAAACGTTGTCTGAATTTACAGTTCCCTCAACAGACATAGGTTCTAATTAAGTTTAAACTCAGTTTCTTTTGGCGGTTCCATCGCCGACAGTCTTTTAGTGCAGGTTAGTAAAATTTTTAACAGCTTTTCACTTAACTTAGTTCCTTCTGCACGACGTTGTCGGTGCGGCGTACCAGGATTACTGATGCGACGTGGCACGTTGAATTGCAGACGGCACTCCGACGGCTGTTGTGTGTTTGCGTGGCCCGTAACTGCAGGCGCAGCTCCGGCTGCTGCGGCGGACGACTGCGGTGTGGCGAGACTAGCTTCTCGCAATGCCGACAGCACCGCTAGACTCAGTGCCAGCTCCATCAATCCAGATGTGTTGTTAATCCAATTGCGTCGTCCACATGCACACGTAACACATTCACTGTTCTATACTCAGTTGCGTGTCGCATTTCACTCGCGAATCCGAATAGTTAAAAATCACTTTCACTTAGTTGATTTCCCGGCCGATGCACCATATGTGGGGCGGCGAGTTAACTTGTGAAAATCAAAATAATTGCTGTATAATTGCTTGCATGTTGAATCAGTTTCAGGCTTTTAGAATGTTGTTAATGCTGTCTTTCGCCGTTCTCAACACTGGCTCTCTATTTACTTTTTAGCACCCAGAAAGTGATTTAACAAAACGTGGAGCCTGTAATTAGAGTTCCTAGTGCCCACTTCATCTGAGACTACCATTATAGCTGCAGTTTATAGCTCTGAGGAATTAGGAGATTGTCCGGGATTTCTAATCAAAAACGATTTTCCAAAATAGTTGAGTATATTCTGAAATTCACTGATAACAAACACAAGTATCCCTACAACCTAACTAACAGATCAGTTCAGAGTCTAATGCGCTGATGCAACTATAAATGTCCGAATTAATTGTTAACAAGAATGCTCGCCAAAATTTGATGAGAATATTTCATCAAACGCCACGCTAAATAATTGGTAGAATGTCTGTCCCGCGACGGCACGTGAAAATACGACAATACGCCAACTGAAGCTAGATGATGAAAATCATCCCAGAATTAACCCTTCACTTGAAATGATTTCATGGTTCCGCGTATCTCTAGTAACTTAATACGGCACCCGAGGCTGTTTGTAGCAGTGATACCGAAGCGACGCGACTCCCGACACATATGTCGTGCTATTCAGCGTCTGGAGAGAACTGGGGCCTTCCTTCCTCGCGCAGCGTTCTTATATATATAGCCGCGGTGCGGACGGCTAAGGGAACGCCTGATCAAATCGGCTCTCCCGACTAGCCGCTGGGCTAGTAACGCACCACTTCAAGTTACATAATAATTTATAGCTTCTTTTGCTGATGGCCGATGAAGCTCTTAATTTAAACGTGCATTCAGCACGCAGGTAAGTATTGATAATAAAATTTTGACGTGGCTAAGTTAAATATTTTAGGCGAGAGAATTAATTAAATTACACTGCACGCAGTAGATGAGCTCTGAACTGGCCCTTTTGAGATCCGCTATCGCTATAATTTTATAGGTATTTAAAAGAAACTTTTCACATCTTCACAGTCATAGCGGACCTCCAACCTATTTAAATCTAAACATCCTAGCCTTATTTATTAGCCTACTTAATCTATCTTGCTTCCTTCAGTTTTGAGATGAAAACCAGAAAACCATGAATTTCCACTAAAGTCTCAATTTGTGAAATCCAAAGTACTGTTTTTATTAAATCATTATGAAAGATGAATCTAAATATAAATTTTGAAGTCTCTAGCTCTTTTCTGTTGCGCCAATGATTTTTTTAGAAAAATGTCCAAATTTCAAAAATGGCTGAAGTTATCGAACTGATATTTAACACACATTCATTTAGTATTATTCCTGACATGCTAGAAAAGTTTTAGGTCATTTGCTTGATTTAAGGTATTGCGCATTATTTATGACGTCAGAGCTAGTTACAGCAGACTGGCTGGCACACAATGGAAACTGATGTGAATTTACTACAGCGTGAGTAGGCTGCTTCCCTACAATACCTCACTTTTTCAACCAACAGTCTCACTTTATAACTGTGGGGCACTTAAAATATTTCATTTTATAGGGAAAACTTACTCAGCTCAAAATAAATAATTGAAATAATATATTTATCTAGTAATTAAGTAAGTGATTGTCAAGTAATTGGCATCAATATGACCACAAGTATAAGTAACTGTTATATTGTTTCAGCCTTTGGTGACAAAACAGTGACAATTGTGTCTAGACTTTGTTTTGATTATATCAATGAAACTGTTGCTACCTGCAGAGATAGTGATTTCAGATAAATACTCAACAAGAATAGTATAGTACTTGTAACTTTCAATCATATTACACAGTAGTCATTAATTATTATATTACACTGCTTATGAAATCTTTTTATGTTAGCAGTACATCAAAACTTTCATTCATAGGAGGACACTCTCACGCAAGGTACTTAGGTTGGTGTGCAGAAACACTGGCTAATTACTCATGTACTGGAATCGAAAATACTGCTTATTTGTAGCGTTACTCCCTGGAAATACAGTGAGTATCTCTCTACACTTGTTATATAGGAGGAATATCGATTAAAAATTGCATTCATTCCGTTGGATATGTGCAAAATATGTGCTTAGTGTCAAGACAAATAACTAGCTCTGGACTGAATTCGTTATGTAAATGTAATAGCCATTGTCTACACCAGTTATGAAAATAAGTACAGTCAGTATTTATCAACCAGTTTACAACAACCTGGTCCCAAGTTCGAATCCTGCCTCAGGTATGGATGTGTGTGATGTCCTTAGGTTAGTTAGGTTTAAGTACTAAGTTCTAGGGGACTGATGAGCTCAGATGTTAACTCCCATAGTGCTCAGAGCCATTTGAACCATTTTTTATGACAACTAGTCTACATTAAGGACATTAAAAATAGTCACTATATTAATGGGAAACACCCTCAAAAATATCCTTAAGTTACTGAAGTAATGATATGAAAGCTAATTTGTAACAACTTGACACTACGCCACCTCAGCAAATAAGGTTCATAAATCGCCCTGACACTTTAAATGTCATACACTAAAGTGAGAGTAAGGATGCATGAAACTGAATGATCATATAGGCTCGTCAGCTGTGATTTCTTACCAGGGTAAAATTTATACGAACCTATAGTTAAGGTATAAGAATATATAAGGAGGTTGACTAAGCGTACTATAATAAAATATACTAGCTAGTGAGAGGAGCTATGTCGTAAATGATGAGCGTTGCTTCAAGTGTACTCCCAAATTAGTTCACTGTTGTTACGAAACAGAAAGATGATACTAGTTGATATACGTAACAGGTAATACAGCAGGTTTCACAACCATAAGAAAAGAAAAATCAGTTTGTCTACGAAATATATTGCAAATAAAAGATAAGTATTACCTCTACTGGAGTATCATCGATATAAACGGATTTTAAATAAGGCGAAGCTGACAGAAAAAGTCGGGTGTATACGTACGAGGGCAAATGTTCACTTGCTTACTTGTCTCATAGAAAAGTAGAACTAAAAAATTTTGAAAAACGTTGTCGGATAGAGACTCTAAGGAAAATAATAGTATCCTATAAAATTAAACTGCGAAATTCCAAGAATGTGTTTCCATAGAGAACTCTGAGAACATTCCGAAGCCCTAGACTGAAAAAATCACACAGATAAAACTTCTCAGCCACATCTACATATGGAACTTGCTGAAACCTTAATGTAGGATACATTAAAAATGTCGTCTACAAACCAGCTGATATTGGTTTCACAGCATAGATGTACATGTAGAGAGTGAGCTACCCATAATATGTAACTGTCTAAGTGTTAAACGGCAGTTTGTGGAAAAATAAAAGTAAAACAACTATGCCATGAGAAATAAGCTTGAATACAGAACTGTTATCTAGCCAGTGTAAATAAATAAATAAAAAAAATGAAAATAAAAATGAAAAAATAAAAAATTAATGCATTTTAAGTTGTAAGCTATCGCCTTTGCATTAAGTAATTGTTAGAAGAGTGATGCACGTAAGAAGAAATGTGCATAAACTACACATCTCTGAGGAAAAATAATATTGCTGAAATGAAACAGCACAATAACAAAAAGGTTTATAGAAATACGAATGGCAATTCAGTATTTTAAATGGGCGAATTGTTCAGGTATTGCCAGTAGCCTAAAGCCTTAAAAAACATTCGGCTACGTCAAGTAAGGTACTCCACCAATGTGACGGCCATTGTCGAAAGCGCGGAAAGGTTAGCGTTTGTCAGAAATATAAACAGACTCCTCTTCGCCGCGAGCTGTTATGTTTTACTTGCAGCACGACCGCGCCTTTATCTCGTGTTTCTTTTCAGCAGCGGCTCTGGCTGAATGTAAACGTATCGCCCGCAGTAACTATTACGAATTCGTGGAATAAAGTTGAGTAGGGGCGGCGGTGGCGGGTTTCCATTTGCCGTCAGCTGTGTTATCTCGCAGAGTGGAGCAAGGAGCGGCGCCGGTCCATTTTCGCGGAGCACAGACCAGCGAGCGGCGGAAAAGTTCCCCAGGGCCGGCGACACCTGACAGACGGCGGGGCTGCAGGCCGTGGGGTGGGGGAGGGAGGAGGCAGACCGCCCGTCTCCAGCAGGTGTCGCGGGGGAGGCAGCAGCTACAAGGGCAGGGTTCGCCTGCAAAACCGCCGCAGGAGGTGCGGAGTCAATGATGGCAGTGCGAGGCGTTGCTATCACATCTCCGCATGCCATGCAGTTGTAAACTGGGTTCTGCTTTCCTCCTAATGCCATTATCTTATCGAGTACTGGATTCAAAAATAATGTACACTGATTGAAGAAAAACCATATATCCAAGAAGTAGTTGTATGACATAAATGGTAGGCGTGTTTCTACAACTGAAAGATATTGTCTATCTCACAGTAGTTCATTATTTCCCACTTGCTTCAGTTCTGCATCGGTGAGCTGGGAACTGGGTGAGTCAGATGGCGTCCATTCGGAAGAAAATATAAGCGTTCCCAGAATAAATCATTCGCTCTGCTCCGGAGTGTGCGTTGCTTCGCAACTTCCTCGCACAGTGAAGCTGTGTGTAGGACTGAGTCTCGAAGCCAGAACCCTGCGTTTCACAGGCAGTGGTCTCACCGAGGTTTTTTATTTTTATTTTTTAATAAGGGACGAGTGGGGGGCCTCTGGGAGCAGAGTGGGCAGGGGTCGAATCCCGAGGCCTGGACACAATGTCCCCATCACCGTCACCAGGCTTGTTGTTCTTAAGAAACTGGAAAACATGATAATCAACAGAAGTGGAAGGCTTTTTTTTACTTACTTACTGCTATTTTTGTGTTTTTACTAGTATTATGCAATTATGTGGAACAAACGCCAGAAGGATAGGGCAGGAGTTGAGGCAGAAAACTAACTACAGTCCAGGGTAACATCATTGATGACATCATCAGAAATCTGGCAACAGTGAAGAGTGCTCCATCCACCACGCTCATGGTACTTGAGGGCGAATTCTTAATCAGTTCGACGAAGAGCAATTTCCATGTAATTTAATGTTACTTAAAATCACTGTATTTCAAGAGGCATATTGCTGCCCAACTGCCTTTTGTTATTTCAGTAGTGGTGACAGAATGTATGTGCTTCTCGTTTCTCACCGGTCACACTGACACCTGTCCTAAATACGAGGAAGAATACATTGTTTCTGAGACAGGTATTCAGTACTGCCATTAGTTCGTATATACCATCACTGGTGTAGATGAAGGCACCATATACATTGCATATCCATGGGCAGTAATGTTTTGCTGAACTGTTGTGGTGGACATTAGGCAGGTTGTCGGCAGGTCTACTTAGATATTAGAATTCTTCCTCTGTAGCATTCACACACTTCAAATGGCGTCTGTAGTTCTAAATTCTTGTTGAAGACTCCTTAGGACGGACCACAAGTGTAGTCATGTTGCATTCGCTATTTTAGAACACTGACAGCTCATAAACGACACTGTGTCAGGAATACTACGCTCTTTTCCTCCTCTATTTTGATATCGGTAACAAGTCTCAAGATTGTAAATTTGTGTTACGTTTTTATGGGACCTAACTGCTCAGGTCATTGGTCCCTCGGCTTACACACTACTTAATCTAACGTAAACTAACTTACGCTAATTACAACACACACACACACACACACACACACACACAGACGCACACACACACACATGCCCGAGGAAGGACTCGAACCTCCGACGTGAGGGAGCCACTCGAACCGTGACAAGATGCCCTGGACCACGCGGCTACACCACGAGTAATAAGTCTCACTTAAATTCATGACAGTAATAACAGAGATGTGGTTATTTAGCCTGTGATTATCTCTTGTACCTCCTTCGCTAATAGCTTTGTGATATTCCTGGCTGTGGTCGCCAGTATTTTATTTCTGTAGAAGCTCGCCTTGTGTAGGTTGATACACGCGAAGTAGCATATGGTACAAAACTGGAGTGAGGAACAAGCGACAGATGGTACAGTTTGTACCAGTCTCATGGGAGAGTCTACCAACTGTACTAAACTTGCTTCTGATTGGCCGGCACATTCGGGTGTTAGGCGTCAAAACGCTTAACTTCTCATATTAATTATCTATATACTTTTCATTGTGTGGAACCCAGTTTTCAGTATGGCAATCTGTCGTGGTTACGCTACGAGTCTACCTTTTGTTTATTAAATTTCACCAGTTTTGAGAAACGTAAGAGTAACGATATTGCAACTGAAGGGCTTCAGACACCTTCGGATCGCTTTGGCGCGCCTGGGAAGGGAAGTACTTCGGCTGCGCTAGTTACTGTGTTTCGGATGTTCTGGTGGGCCGGACGTGTATCTCTGTTTCGAACGGGCATGTTGTACCCTATATCGGAAGTTGTCAGAAAAGTTACCATACAGCTAAGAAAGCTATGTCGAGTATTGTAAAAGAAAGTATAAAATGTGTGATTATTTGAAATATAACAAACAGGATACAGTAATGAGAAGTGTCGGCTACCATCATTCTCTGTACTACTGGTCTTGCCCTCTGTAGATGCGGAGACTAACCTGGCCAATTGGCATCCTATAAAAAGCACAATCACAGGTTCAAGTTGACAGCATTGCAGTCTCCGCTTGTAACACCATAGCTCTAATGCTATACGGATTTATTTTGCCTTTTACTTTGGTTTAATGTTATAACATTGAGTATGTGTAAATGTGTTTGAATCGATAACATAAAATTGTATACTCCTTCCCTTGTAAAACCTTTGATGTCATGGTTTGATTCTATGCAATGTAGTATATCTGTCATTTAAATTCTTTGTCCCAATTGGAAGGAGACAAAACTTACTGTATACATTTGGAATTTGGGTGAATAATTTTTTGTAGAAATACTAATATGTGCAAATGTTCTGTTTTATTTAAAATGTTTGTTTGCTGTTATGTAAACTGCTGACCTTCACTTAGGGTTCTTAGTTAGTTTGTATGTTAAAGGTGTAGTGGTTCTCCTCGGGAACGGAACTTAGTAGCGCCCGAAAATTGTGGTTGACCTAGATAGAAAAGGTGAAACAAGAGTCAGTCGGGTACGAGCTACCAACTGTGCACTGCCCATGTGAAAGTTGCATATTGTGCTGGTGCGAGAGAGGCTTTCCGTGCCACTTCCCAATGCCTCGGATGGATGGATGAAGAGCTGGAACTATTCTGAAACTGGTATTTATCATCGCCAACATCGCCAACATGCAATCGCCACCACACTGCGCAATCACTGTAATGGAACACCATAGCAATGTGCAGTGAAGGATCGGCTTATTGGATGTGTTAGTGTGCTCAAATATAAGGTAATTTATATCTGAATGTATGTAACTACCTTGATTTTTTTCCTTATCATAACATCTCTCAGGTTCCTCTCCGTTTGAACTAATGTGATTACCGAGTGTCCTTATTGAAAGAACATTAAAGCCCAGTGTTTTGCTAATTAATGCCACTTGAACATAGTAAAAAGAAAGTTAAAGTTAATGTGGCAAGAGAGTAAGTGAAAGTAAATGCTGCTCGCTGAAAATAATTTTCCTATTAAAACTGCTTGTTAATATGTTGTTGCCAACTTGTAAATTAAAAGTTCTTAAGACTAAGGCTTATAAAGTTTTACTTAGTTAATGATGATAGTGCTGCCTGTAGTAAATTTTAAAAGGTGAGTCAGTTTCTTGTAAATTTGTCGACATTGTGTCTCACTGCAGCAAAAGTCGTGAATTGCAGTTGTGGAAAGTTATATTTGCTTGCTAAACACTTGTTTCTTTCGGGTATTGAAAGTGCATATTAATAGTGTAATAAGATCCACAGGTTATCCTTTACCACTATTTATGAAAACAATAATTTCTTTATTCAAACACAGTGAGAGATATTTAACCCGTGACCAGTTCATAATTTTGCAGTGAACTACATTTACAATTTTATGTCAGCTAGGAAAATATTTGAACAATAATACTGAACCTATGTCCAATTAATGATTCTGCAGTGAATATTAATAGTAATGTTATAAAGACCATTTAGTTTGAAAAAGCCCTGAAAGTAATAGTGTGTATTGTTATCTGTTATATTTATGCGAATACACTCCTGGAAATGGAAAAAAGAACACATTGACACCGGTGTGTCATACCCACCATACTTGCTCCGGACACTGCGAGAGGGCTGTACAAGCAATGATCACACGCACGGCACAGCGGACACACCAGGAACCGCGGTGTTGGCCGTCGAATGGCGCTAGCTGCGCAGCATTTGTGCACCGCCGCCGTCAGTGTCAGCCAGTTTGCCGTGGCATACGGAGCTCCATCGCAGTCTTTAACACTGGTAGCATGCCGCGACAGCGTGGACGTGAACCGTATGTGCAGTTGACGGACTTTGAGCGAGGGCGTATAGTGGGCATGCGGGAGGCCGGGTGGACGTACCGCCGAATTGCTCAACACGTGGGGCGTGAGGTCTCCACAGTACATCGATGTTGTCGCCAGTGGTCGGTGGAAGGTGCACGTGCCCGTCGACCTGGGACCGGACCGCAGCGACGCACGGATGCACGCCAAGACCGTAGGATCCTACGCAGTGCCGTAGGGGACCGCACCGCCACTTCCCAGCAAATTAGGGACACTGTTGCTCCTGGGGTATCGGCGAGGACCATTCGCAACCGTCTCCATGAAGCTGGGCTACGGTCCCGCACACCGTTAGGCCGTCTTCCGCTCACGCCCCAACATCGTGCAGCCCGCCTCCAGTGGTGTTGCGACAGGCGTGAATGGAGGGACGAATGGAGACGTGTCGTCTTCAGCGATGAGAGTCGCTTCTGCCTTGGTGCCAATGATGGTCGTATGCGTGTTTGGCGCCGTGCAGGTGAGCGCCACAATCAGGACTGCATACGACCGAGGCACACAGGGCCAACACCCGGCATCATGGTGTGGGGAGCGATCTCCTACACTGGCCGTACACCACTGGTGATCGTCGAGGGGACACTGAATAGTGCACGGTACATCCAAACCGTCATCGAACCCATCGTTCTACCATTCTAGACCGGCAAGGGAACTTGCTGTTCCAACAGGACAATGCATGTATCCCGTGTCACCCAACGTGCTCTTGAAGGTGTAAGTCAACTACCCTGGCCAGCAAGATCTCCGGATCTGTCCCCCATTGAGCATGTTTGGGACTGGATGAAGCGTCGTCTCACGCGGTCTGCACGTCCAGCACGAACGCTGGTCCAACTGAGGCGCCAGGTGGAAATGGCATGGCAAGCCGTTCCACAGGACTACATCCAGCATCTCTACGATCGTCTCCATGGGAGAATAGCAGCCTGCATTGCTGCGAAAGGTGGATATACACTGTACTAGTGCCGACATTGTGCATGCTCTGTTGCCTGTGTCTATGTGCCTGTGGTTCTGTCAGTGTGATCATGTGATGTATCTGACCCCAGGAATGTGTCAATAAAGTTTCCCCTTCCTGGGACAATGAATTCACGGTGTTTTTATTTCAATTTCCAGGAGTGTAGTTTTTTTCTGCTCTGTTAGCTTCCAATCTTTACCGTGAACATATGCAGGTGTCAGAGTTCGTTGCAGTCGCGTGCGGCAAAATATAGGTTGTGTTTGTCCGTTAAGGTTACTCATACTTAATTTCTTGAACAAGAACGTCAATCATCCTCTTGCCTAATTAGGCTGGAGACCGTTTTCCTTGTTCTTTGAACGCTGTAGATACGTAAAATATTGTTTGTACTGTTCAAATATTTACGTAATTCTGACTTTCTTTTCCGATAAGCCACCTCCGTTAGGTATAAAACGGTTAACATAACAAAATTCCTCTCACAGGGTAACACTGCTCTGTGGCTTTATACCATAATTGCTTTAACTAGATAGTTTTATTTTACGGCCTGCCTCCTACTTTAAGGTTATGGTAAACCAGTAGCAGACGGTAGTGTTATACGCTGAAGAAGATCGCACGACCGACGAGCTGTCTTTTGTGCTGAGGACACAAGTTTAGAAGCCGACAGTTTGGTGGAAAGAATGGTTAGAGACTCTCATTCAGTTTCTCCAGCGTCAAGATCTGACTCCCAAAGGATATGCACAATTTATACTTGCGTCCCTGGTGGTGAACGTGTATTTAAAAAAGAGGATACTGTCCGTTAACGAGAACTGTGAAGTGGTTGAGACGTGAAAATCACAGTGAGCATAGTGGAGTGTAATAATTATCACAGAACGCCCTAATCAATAGTGTATGAACAGTGAAAAAGACAAAAATCGACACTGTGTGATCTGTGAAATTTTATCCTGTTCGAACTTTTGTAAGTTTCTTTGAACTGTAAAGCAACAAAATCTATAAAATCTGCTAATTAATTAGCGTCGCTTAGTTGTAAGTGAAAACGCGAAAAAGCAAGTCGAAGTGTAAAGTTATAAGTGCGTGCGCCGTCCAAAGGAATTACGTTTTCTTTCACCGCTACGAGAAACAACGCTTCAGGGCGCAGCGTACAGCAGGTGAGGCGAATGACTTGGAAGCAACACCTGTCGTCTAAACAATCTGCAGTCCAACGTCAGAGAGCGGCGAACGGCATTGATAGGCGTCTCTGGTCGACTATGGCAGCCGAAGACACCCAACATGACAAGAACAGAGCGGCGAGTAGTAGCATCGGGCCTGAGAAGAAGGTAGCGTGTACGCTGATCACTTTACAGCTAGCGAAAGGAAGCTAGTATTGACAGCCATAGGGACTTTTAAGAGTATTGTTAAATCGTTTCATAACAATTTTTAATAACAAAATGTTGGGGGAATGTGAAATGCGGTGCAATCTTAGAAGCAGAGAGGCAGTGCAGTCTTAGGGTAATTAAATTAAAGAGGCAACCCAATTACAGGGCATGCCAGATGAAATTAGTAGTATAAGTAAAGAGGAAAGTGTACGAAATCAAAATGATGTTAACTATTTACCAGAATCATCAGCTGTAGAAACTGAAGTTTTCCAAGAACACATAATTTCAAACAGTAGCAATAGTGTATTTGGAGAGATGTAATGTTAATGATAAGTTAAATAAGGTGAATGGTGATGTCAGAGGCAATGACTCTGACGTTGCCATTACAAATCAATCAACAAATAGAACAAGTAGATAAAACCATAGTACAGCATTAGCTGATACATTACCTACACAAGATAATAATGAAAGTATGGTTGAAATATTAGTGAATTTAATAATTAGGCTTGACTATACAATAGCGGCAAAAAGAATTAAAAATAGGGCTAGAAGTAAAGAACAGGGGAATAAAGAATTAAAAAATGATTCAAATGAACCAAAGAAAGGGCAAAAATTACTTGCTGGTAAAATAAGAGCAACAAACGAGGAGATAGCAAAACTTAAGTGTAAGTTTGAACATTTAGAGCCCAGGGTTGATTCTCATGAATTTAGAATAGTTTTCGTAGAACAGTGTAATGCGTCCCGATCAGAGAGGAAAGATTTTGAAATTAAAACTGAAATGTTGATGTTGCATTGTTCCGAAGTCTAACTGCTCGGAACTCGGGACACCTCCACAGGAACAGAATATGGAAATCATAATTAAAAGCAATAATAACAACGTCTCCCCTCCCCCCCATGAACCATGGACCTTGCCGTTGGTGGGGAGGCCTGCGTGCCTCAGCGATACAGATGGCCGTACCGTAGGTGCAACCACAACGGAGGGGTATCTGTTGAGAGGCCAGACAAACGTGTGGTTCCTGAAGAGGGGCAGCAGCCTTTTCAATAGTTGCAGGGGCAACAGTCTGGATGATTGACTTATCTGGCCTTGTAACAATAACCAAAACGGCCTTGCTGTTCTGATACTGCGAACGGCTGAAAGCAAGGGGAAATTACAGCCGTAATTTTCCCCGAGGGCATGCAACTTTACTGGAGAGCTGCATCAAACCAGTCTCAGGACTGAAGACCACAACAACAACAAATAACAACGTTGAACTACCTCTGCTGCGGATGGTCAGTTTAAGTTAATTTAGTTACCTGCGCTGATAGTCGATGCTGGCGAACAGATAAGTTTGATGACGGCGGAGAGTATTTGTATCAAATATGATGCAACAAAATAATTTGCATCACACTAGACAACATGAACCGGACTTCGTTAAATAAATTTAGACTGCAACGTATCGTGAAAATCTGTACATAATGGTGCGCGGATGGCACGCTAATTGATACATCAACAAACTGATCTCATTCCAAGGAATTAACACTGAAACCTAAAAAAAGTCTATATGTCTTTAGTCAAAGGTAGTAGTACCATACAACAACCATCTGCAAGAACAGTTCGACGACGTTTGCAACAGCATGGACTATCAGCTCAGAGACCATGGCTGTGGTTACCCTTGACGCTGCATCACAAACAGGAGCGTCTGCGATGGTGTACCCAACGACAAACCTGGGTGCACGAATGGCAAAACATCATTTTTTCGGATGAATCCAGGTTCTGTGTACAGCATCATGATGGTCGCATCCGTGTTTGGCGACATCGTGGTGAACGCACACTGGAAGCCTGTATTCGTCATCGCCATACTGGCGTATCACCCGGCGTGATGGTATGGGGTGCCATTGGTTACAAGTCTCGTTCACCTCTTGTTCGCATTGACGGCACTTTGAACAGTGGGCGTTAGATTTCAGATGTGTTACGACCCGTGGCTCTACCCTTCATTCGATCCCTGCGAAACCCTACATTTCAGCAGGATAATGCACGACTGCATGTTGCAGGTCCTGTACAGGCCTTTCCGGATACAGAAAGTGTTTGACTGCTGCCCTGGCCAGCACATTCTCCAGACCTCTCGCCAACGTCTGGTCAATGGTGGCCGAGCAACTGGCTCGTAACAATATGCCAGTCACTACCCTTGATGAACTGTGGTATCGTGGTGAAGCTGCATGGGCAGCTGTACCTGTACGCGCCATCTAAGCTCTGACTCAATGCCCAGGCGTAGCAAGGCCGTTATTACGGCCAGAGGTGGTTGTTCTGGGTACTGACTTCTCTGGATCTATGCACCCAAATTGCGTGAAAATGTAATCCCATGTCAGTTCTAGGATAATATATTTCTCCAATGAATACCCGTTTATCATCTGCATTTCTTCTTGGTGTAGCAATTTTAATGGCCAGTAGTGTACATACTCCTATTTTTATAATATGTGTGCTGTGGCTGTCATCAGTGTCTTAGAACATCATCGGCTAAAAAAAATATTAACTTTTCCAATGTTAAGCGTACATGGCCAACTTAGTGTTAACCTACACCAGATGGTTGAAGTATACCGAATACCTGCGTAAAAGTGAAGGTCGCAAAGATTGGGAAATGTGACGGACGATGTCGTTGTTGTGGAAACAATAGGTGATGCAGTAATTCAAACAGTGTTTCAAAAAACAGTGATTGACTTCTGCTCAACCAAGTTAGCAACAGTCAATGATACACCCTGTACAGTTTCTTTTACCTTCTACTGCTACAGCTAGTACCAAGGAAGTTATTCCCCGGTATTTAAACAAGTGTTCTATCGTCTTGTCCCTTCTTCTTGTCACTCTTTCCCATATAGTCTTTCCATCACCGAGTCTGCGGAGAACCTCCTCATTCCTTACTTTACCAGTCCACCTAATTTTCAACATTCTCCTGTAGTACCACACACATCACAGCTGCTCCCATTCTCTTCTGTTTCAATTTTAGTCTGCTTCTCACTGCCATACAATGCTGTTCTCCTAATGTATTTCCTTAGAATGCAGACCTATGTCTTATACTAGTAGCATTCTCTTCGCCAGAAAAGCCATTGTTGCCAGTGCTAATATGGTTTCTGTCCTCCTTGCTCGGTACGTCATGGGTTATTTTGATGCCTAAGTGGTAGAATTCTTTAATGTCCTACTTCATTATCTTCAATTATGATGTCAAGTTTGTCGATATTTTCTCATTTCTGCTACTTCTCATTACTGTCATTTTTCTTCGATATACTCTTGGTCCCTATTCTGTACTCGTTAGACTCTTCATTTCATTCAACAGTTCCTGTAATTCTCCTTCACTTTCACTGAGGATAGACATGTCATCAGCGAATTTCAACATTAACCTCCTTTCACATTGAATTTTAATCGCAGTCTGGAACCCTTCTTTTGTTTCCGTCCTTCCTTCTTCGACGTATAGATAGAACAGAAGGAGCGAAAGACTACATCCCTGTCTTGTAACCGTTTAATGCCTGCACTTCGTTCTTGGTCTTCCATTCTTATTGTTCGCCCTTGGATCTTGTACATATTGTGTATTCCACGTCTTTCCCAGTAGCTTACGCCTAATTTTCTCAGGATTTCGAACATTTTGCACTATTTTACTGTGTCAAACGCTTTCTCTAGACCGACAAATCCAATGAACATGTCTTGCGTTTTCTTCAGTCCTGATTCCACTATCAACCACAACGTCAGAACTGCCTCTCTGACGCCTTTACGTCCCCTAAAGCCAAACTGGTCGTCATCTGCCAGATCCTCACTTTTCTGTTCACCTGTACATTGTTCTTGCGAGCATCTTGGATGTAGGAGCTGTTAAGCTTATTGTGTAATAATTCTCGCACTTGTCGGCTCTTGCAGTTTTGGGAATTGTGTGGATGATATACTGAAGGCCATCTCATATATTCTGCACATCAACGTGAATAATCGTTTTGTTGCACTTCCGCCTACGATCTTAGAAATTCCGATGGAATGCTATTGATCCCTTCTACCTTAGTTGATTTTAGGTCTTCCAAAGCTCTTTTAAACTGTCATTCTAATACTGGATCCCCTACATCTTCCCTGTCGACTCCTGTTTCTTCTTCTATACGTCATCATACAACGCTTCGCCTCCAAGAGGCCTTGTGACGGGACAAACCCCCGTTACTAGATGAATATTTTTAGTATGCAAGGATTTATTTGTGGAAAGCGAACGCACTACATGGTGCGCGATTCGCGGAAGCGGATGACGCGCCCGCGCAAGATTTTGCACCGGTCGCCGGGCGGCCACGTGGCCCGCAGCTTGGGGAATTGTTTGGTTTTGCGCGCATTACGCGAAAACTATGTAACTTACGGTGAAGAGCGATGCGGCAGTGGATTGTGGTCAGCAATATGCACCTTCTGCAAGATCGATCTTGTTTTGAAGTCACGAGACGCAAAAGTTATAGTAACCTCAAAATTTGTAACCATAACTAGTGGGACTGGTACTTGTATAACGAGGGGGTTGGTGTTCGAACCTATATAAGCGAGCGGCCATCTTGGCCACGGGTCATGTCATTGGTTAGTCGTTTTGGAGGGTGGGTGGCCCATGTGGTCGTTTGAGAATTCTTTTTCTCGCCGATTTATTTCGACAAAGAGTATTGTTTAATAGTGCAAGTGTGCAAGCATATATTTGGTGAACTGGAAGTGCTATGGTTATTTGTGTGAGTACGATTTAAGAGGTATACATCGTCGTAAGTGAACATGTGGCGAACTGTGATTTCGCGCCAAAACTGTTAGAACAAAGAGGACAGTGGGACTTGTGGTTCTGTTCGAATTAATTGAATAACTTTCGATTATAGCAGCCTACATTACTGCTATTGGGGGCTCGGAGTCAAATTATTATTAAAGTAAAAACTGTAAACCGTCTCACCAGTGATAATTTCATTGTGTAAAAGAAAAGGACAACGCTAATGAATAGTGATTGAATTCCGTCGTGAAAAACTGATTTTAATATAATAATCGCCTAATTCTCGTTCCCTAGCGTAAACTGTACTTATATCTGAGTGAATAACTAATTCAAAACTACAACAAATGCGCGGGTGTGGAAGTGTACTAATGCACCAAGTGTGGAAATCATCCCCTGAGACTCACGTGAGAGCCAAAATTTGCAATAATATTTTTAACCAACATTTGTATATGCACATTCGTGTGAACGCTCTGCAACCGCACTTCTTTTTTATTATTTGCCGCCCCGTCGCAGCCTTCAGAATACTCTTTCCTCCGCTCTCTCCTTCGCATTGCACTATTAATGTTACCGCCCTTGCTTTTAATTTCACGGAAGGTTGTATGCTGAATCAGTCCTTCTGTCAATAATTTTTTTTATTTTTTAAGTATCCATTTAGCCTTACCTTCCCTCCACTTCCTATTTATTTCATTCGTAAGTGACTTTTTATTTCTGTGTTTCTGAGTTCCCTTAACATTTCTGTACTTCCTTCTTTCGTCGATCATCTGAAATATTTTTTCTGTTACTCGCGGTTTCTTCACAGTTACCTTTCCTTGTACCTGTGTTTTCCTTTACAACTTGTGTGATTGCCCTTTTTAGAGATGTCCATTGCTCTTCAACTGGACTACCCACTCAGCTATTCCTTATTGCAGTATCTGGAGCCTTAGAGAACTTCAAGCGTATCTCTTCATTTCTCAGTACTCCCGAATCTCAGTTTTTTGTGTATTGGCCCCCGTCGGAGGTTCGAGTCCTCCCTCGGGAATGGTTGTGTGTGTTTTCCTTAGCGTAAGTTAGTTTAAGTTAGATTAAGTTGTGCGTAAGCTTAGGACCGATGACTTCAGCAGTTTGGTCCCATAAGACCTTACCAAAAATTTTCAAACTATTGCGTAGTGGTTCTTAAACTTTAGCCTTCTCTTCATCCCTCCTAAACGGTGATCTCGTTCTCTATCTGGGTACACCTTAAAATCCAGTATCTGATTTCGGAATCTCTGCCTGACCATGATGTCCAGAATAATATACAGAAGTACAGAAAGAAGAAATTGAGGGGCATCTGCACGAAGATCAGATTAGTTTCAGATACGGCAGCGGCACGTTAGAAGCAATATGACAATCAGTTTACTTTCAGATACGGAAAAAGCACCTTAGAAACTATCTTTTTTCAGCCGTTGAAATCCTTCCACAATGTAAAGTATAATTATTTGTTCACGATCCTTAGAAGGTCAGGGAGAGACATAGACAATTAGCCTTTAACATCTTCAAACTCCGTGTAGGAGTACTAAACGCAATAAAGCAGTAAAGACAAATTCATCTTAAACAGATTGTAATGCAGGTATGCAGCTTGTCACAAGTGTGCTAAGGTTCGCAAACTATAGAGACCCGCGGATCGGATGTAACAGAGATTTAGATCTGGTGAAAGGTGTGGACAGGATATTTGGCTTAAGAAGAAACAAAGCAAACACGAAGAAGATGGTTTGTAGAAAGAAGCATAGAGACCTGTTAATATCAAAATCGTAGATTATATAGTAGAAACATCAGGCGTAAAAAAATTTCTCATCAATAGAACAATATTATACTAAATGGCAGAAATAAAGGAGTTTTACTTCGTGAATACGATGTACGTCTGCCGCCAACAATTGCATAGAAGTAAAACACCGACCACTAAAAATCAAGAGAAGAAGAAGGTACACTGAAGGAAAAAGAATTGCAGGACGAAGAGGGAGCTGTGCGGCATAAAAAAAAGTTGGTAGGTGTCTTTGTACATCTGGATGATGAGATCGATTCCAATTACGCGGCAGTCGAACAAGAGTGTCGCTAGTAGTTCCACTATGAGCATGCAAATAAGGTTTTAACTGCCTTTGACACTGGTCGTGGCGAGTTTATGTCAGTCAAGAATTACTTTAAGGCGCCAAAGACGCCATTATCAACACTTCACTATATAAGCTTGAACGAAGTCGTGTAACGGGGCTTTGAGAGGCTGCACGTTCCTTCTGCGATACTGCAGAAAGACTTGGCAGGAAATGACAACTGTTCCCGATCGCTGGCAGCGGTGGCCACGAAAATGTAGTGTCGCAAGAAGACCGGTCTCCGGACGGCCAGGTGGCACAGCTAACAGGGAATTCCATCGTGTTCGCTGTATGGCTATGGTGCATCACACTGCACCTACAGCAGCAATTTGAGCAGTATTTGGCAACACACTCAGTCTACGAACTGTCGCAAATCGGTTACTTCAAGGGGAGCTCCGAGTCAGATGGCCTGTAACGTGCACTCCACTGACCCCAAACCACTGCCATTTACGACTTTAATTATGTCTAGCGAGCGCTCATTGGAGGGCCGTGTGGAGGTCTGTTGCGTTTTCTGATGAAAGGGGTTCTGCCTCTGTGCCAGTATGGCCGTGTCTTGCTTAGGAAGAGGCCATTTGAGGCCCTGTCTTCATACCTGTCTTCATACTTGACACACTGGACCTACATCTGGAGCTATGGTCTAGGATATGATTTCGTACGACAGCAGAAGTACTCTCGTGGTTATTGTACACGTCTACACTGCATATCTGTACGGCAGTCTGGTGATTCGACCTGTTGTGCTGCCATTCATGAATAGCATTTAGGGGATGTTTCCCACTAGGATAACACATGTCCACATACCGTTGTTGTAACCCAACATGCTCTACAGAATGTCTATATGTTGCCTTGGCTTGCTCGATCAGCAAATCTATCTACAATCGAACACGTACCGAACATCATTGGACGATTACTCCAGTGACATCAACAATCAGCATTATCTATCCATGTGCTGACTGACCATTTGTAACAGGCATGGATCTCCATCCCACAAACTGACATCCGCCACCTGTAGAACATATACACACATGTTTGTGAGCTTGCATTCAGTATTCGGGCGGTTACACCAATTTTCAATGTACGAGCATTTCTCATTGACAATAGCTTATCCCGCACTTGTTATTAACTTTGTAATGCTGTTTCTAAAATATTTCGCGTTTACTGTAGTGGGACAAAGATGTATGAACGCACTGCATGACTAGTGAATATGATCCTGCACTCTGTGTTTAGTTACTACTTAGTCAGTTGTGCAGCTTTCGGGTATTCTTAGTTGAGAGATAGTAGCGAGCAGCTGTATGTTTCAAAGAAAGGGATCTGTCATTTGTGAATCTGGGAGAAACTATCTGGAATACTTTATTCTGGAGATGAAAACTCATTTATAATACTTTCTTGTTCATTACACTGATGGAGAAGATTCTCGAGGAATTTTAAATGTATGTTTGTAGTTTTTTGTGATGGGATAATTTTGTTATTGGTAGAATCTTCTTATGCCAAGAAGTCTTTTGGTCAATAATCAGAATTTGATTTCTCAGAAAACGATTTTCTTTAAAGTAAATACCACCTCCATGAGCTTTAAATATGCTGTAATGTGGGCGCTGCACTTTATGCCATAAGCAGCAACAGAACAGTATTGGTAATTTTAAACAGTTATTTTTTTCGATTACTACAGTAGTTTATTTTTGTGAATATTCCAAGACTAACATTGCACGCCACATCACGCAACGTTCATAATGTTCTTCAGAACTGAGTTTTAGTTATATAATTTGCATTGAACACACAGTTATTTTCCTTTCACATTTAATTAGATTCATTTTCTTTATTAAAATTTTGCATTTCATGAAGTATAAAGCTTTATTTCACGACACTGTTCACACGCGCAACACAGGGCCGATCAAAGCTAGTACTGCTCGGCATTTGTAAACGATATCTGAAGCGCACGTTGCATGAGGAGAAAGTTTTTGAAATAAATATATTGAGTTTTATCATATGCAGACAGATTTATTTTAGAATGCTTACAATCTGTGATCTTGCAGTATTAATCACTTAAATATTTCACCCAGACAAATGTATTCCCGAAATTTTATCACTGTACATTATTTATTTTTGGTGTTGCGATTTTTTCTCCGTCAGTGTATAAGGGGCGACCAAGACTTACGGTACACAGTCGGTATGCCCATCAGCTAAAATCATTACAAGCTTTGAGGCAATCATCCCACCGACGCACCGGGTTGAAGAAACCTGTTCAGCAAAGCACTCTGTCCTGCTGTGTGGAGAAGTCCGTAACTGCCAGCTGCACATCCTCGTCCGAAAGGAATCGTCGACACTTCAATGCCTTTTTAAGTGACCGAATATGCGATAACTGCTTGAGGAGAGATCCGGAGTACACGGACAATGTTCTGGTTTCTCCCCCTACAGTTGGCGTATTTCTGCTTCACTTTTGTAGTATGGGAACTTGCATTATCATGAAGCAGGAGCACCCCTCGTCGCATTTGGTTTTAGTCATATTTCATTCATCGATAGATGTCTATCGGTGTTTGTCCTTCGGCAGCCAAGAAAATTTGGTCCTGTTTTGACGCATTAGTAATAACGTCTCCATAGTTCACGTTTCTGCATTTGCCACACGCACGTCACAAAGACACGAGAGCCACACTAATCGTTTGCCTACATGTGGATGCTTATACATCCGCATGGGAATCGTGCTACGTTGCATATAAGCTGCAGCAAGGGTCTCAAAGGGGAATTTTTTATTGCCCGTCATACCAATATCTGAAATGTGGTACTAGCTACCGAATAATTTTAAAAATAAAGTGGGCAGATAAAGTATGAAATTACAAGATACGGGAAAGAAGAGCTGAGAAAAAAGGCTCACACCAGAATTCGGAACAGATCAGAAGATCATCTACCACACTTACAAGAAATTATTATCTTTGCGCTAGGAGCATCAGAAAGAGAAAGAACTGTCAACATCAGACTAAGACTAGAACATATCAAACCTACTGTGGAAATGTTGAGTGCAATAATTACGTAGAGATTGAAAGATCAATACTAGATATAAACAGATGGAAGACAGCATTAATCCATCGATGACCTAACAAGACAAAGGGTAGTTGACTGTGTCCACGTTCATATAAAAATAAATTAAAGCGATCCTTCCAGGGAAGACGTACACAACATGTGAGTAGTGGGCCAATGAGAAAAATCATTCAAAACGGCGACTGGGTTTTCCTCCTTAAAAATGCATAAAAATAAATTTGAGCCCGACGTATTCTTCTGTTTTAGCTCTCCAACTTGTGCATTGACATGTGCATTTACTACAGCTCATTCATTTGCTTACTACATGGCATTTTATAGCAGTTAATACTACCGATCACAGTGTGCAGGATTTCTAATACTATTAATGTGCAATAGATTTAGGTATGTTCAGGTCTGCAACCAACTCGATCACAGGTCTTCCTGCCTACGTGCAAACAAGTCTATATCCTATGAATGTCCCACTTCTAAAACAAATATACTGAAGGTGGCTGTACAGTGCATTGTGTGTATTGTGTATTGAACTGGGGACCTGGAAACGATGGAGAGGCTTCGTCCCGCCATAGCCAGAGTGGTCCACAACCCCATAGCAGACCACAGCAGTCCACCCACCCAGCCGCCGCTCCACACCAAACCCAGGGTTACTGGGCAGTTTGGCCCCCAGTGGACCTTCCCAGGAATGTCTCATACCAGACGAATGTAACCCCAAATGTCTTCCTGATAGAGTAATTATGGTGTACACATATGCGGAGACAGGGTTTGCACAGCAATTGCCGACATAGTGTAACTGAGGCAGAATAAGGGGAACCATCCCGCATTTGTCAAGGCAAATGGAATATCGCCTTAAAAACCATCCACAGGCTGGCTGGCACACTGGACCTCAATACAAATCCGTGTTATGTATTACTCTTATATCCCAATTTCACACCCTGATCACGCAAAAAAATTATATACATTCACACATTTCCTTACCCACCCCTATATTTCCCAGAGAAATGCATCGTCTTTCCCAGAGATTTTTTTCCCTATGACATATTCACATTATGTATGCCAACCTATATGATCGTAGCAGTATCTATATGATGCTTTTGCTACAAAGATCAGTCATTTAACACCAATAAATGTGGGGTCATAGGATTGGTATACAGGGAATATGCAGTGTCGAGCTGTCACTTTGATGTTGCTGTTCACCAGTAAGTACCATTTAACCACAAACAGAACTATGGGTGTTAATGCTAGGACAGCATCTGACAATGACCTTGAAGTTATAGTGCAAATTGAGAATCCATAGTGAGGTATGAAGGTGGGGTTCATTCATATAGTGGGGGAAGCAGTGTGGCAAACTGACATTTGTATCAAGGGGCAGTTGATGGCTAAGTACAACACATTCTGTCTCAGGATTCCCGTCATTGACAGCAGCAGTGTTAGTTCAGCAATTATTCTCTGTGCTTGGTGTTGCTATGTTAAAATTAACAGTTCGAAATACATCACAGGATGTATTTCAGACCAAGAAAGTGCTGTGAACACACATTGTCTGCAGGAAGTGGTGTTCACTGCAGTGGAGTGGGACTAGATCTGTGGTATTGTTTTGCTTAAGATAGTGGGATCACTGAAATACCCGGCAGGTAGGCCCGGAGCGCTAATGCGCTGCCTCCTGGACTCTGGTAGGCACTCTGGCCCCAGATCACATCCGCCCGGCGGCTTAACGACGGAGGCCAGTGTGCCAGCCAACCTGGATGTGGTTTTTAGGCGGTTTTCCTCATCCCACTAGGTGAATACCAAGCTGGTCGCCACGTCCCGCCTCAGTTACACAGCTCGCAGACGTCTGAACACATTCGCATTGTTCCATGGATTACACTAGACACAGACAGTTGAGGTACACTAATTCCTTCCTGGGGCGTGCGGGGTGGCGGCAGGAAGGGTATCCGGCCACCCCTTAAATTAACCTTGCAAAATCCGATTAACCATGCCAACCCTGCGTCATCGCGGAAAAAAAGGCACACGCAAAAGAAAGAAAGAAAAATAAAGTGGGATCACTGAGATGGAGATGTACCGTTCACAATTTAGGTCACTCAGACATTCTAAGAGGAACGAAATTTCATTTCACAATGGTGTTTCTACTCCAACAGGTGGTGCATGCAATGAATGTGGAACTCAAAGCATACAAAAAGTTGTTAGCTAAATGTTGTTGTATAGCTTCCAAATGTCAGTCACTGCTATTTAAGTACAGTCATGCTTTGCAAGGTACTCCCTCTAACCATAAACAAATGTTCCTTGTAAATAGTCTCCCATGCCAGCGGTCATCATATACATATATGTGGACTCCATCCTGTTTTCGAAATGTAATCTGCTTACGACGAAAATGCAACCCATCCAGCGAAGCAATAGAATCAAATGTCTGTAATATAGTAACCAAATATCTGTCAGGGTTATTTAAATAAAGTGATGTTTGTGGTATTTCCTCACACCGTTAACAAATTTATCATTAAAACTATAGTTTTCTATGCCTTATACGAGGGTCGCTCAATAAGTAACGCCCCACATTTTTATTCTCAGAACGCATTTATTGCCAAGAGTCAGAATTTGGTGACAATATACATAAACATTTTTTTTCCATATCCTATTTTTCTACATAGTCTCTACCATATTCTATGGCTGTACGCCAATGTTGTGGAAGAGCATGTATTTCCTGCTGGTAAAAGCTCTCGTCCTGTAGGCGTAGCATGAGTGACACTCTCGTCTCCAAATTATGTTCCCTGTAGAGAAACTGTAAGTGGCACAAAGAGACGGAAGTCCGAGCGTGCCAGGTCTGTACTGCAGGGTGGATGAGGCACCCAATTTGGAGATGTGCTTCGGGGTTCTCAGACTTGCGTGTGGGCGTGCATTGTTGTGTTCGAGCAAGACTTCTGCTGGATTCTTGTCCGATCGAACACGTCGGTTCTTCAGTTTATTCAGAGTCTTCACGTATGCCTCTGAATTGATGGTTGACCCTCTCTGCATCACATCCACGAGAAGGACGCCATCACAATTCCAGAAGACTGTCACCATGACTTTTCTGGCAGGGGAGGGGGGGGGGGGGTTGTCTTGAATTTCTTCTTTTGTAGTGGATCAGAATGATGCCACTTCATGGAACGCCTCTTTGTTTCCAGCGCTTTCGCCCGCGTAACGATATGTGACAGAAAGGCCTCTCCGTCAGTCACAAAACAATGCCAGAGTTATCAGCTTTCGGGCATCAGCTCTTTGAATTGACGTTTTTCTGTCGAGCAGCGCCAAATGAAATTAGCCGCTATTACAAGAGGTATAATCATCTGAGTAACACTGCGGAAAAAGATTTCAAAGCGAAACTTACTTAGTAATGTATATGAGTGCATTTTAATTCATGTGCTCAAATCAATGCAAAGGCAAACGAAATTTGTCCTTCGTTGTTTCTCTGTGTGAAGTAAACAATGCGGAATTTTGTGTTTCCAGTTTTATCTGCTACGTAGCAACGGATGCAGAGAATTACTCTCACATTTCAGTTTCTCTCTATTACAAGAACCTAGCAGTAAAGAAATACTGATCTCACATGTTTGATCGTATACCGGCTGGTCATAATTAAAGTGCACGTACTCACGGAGGTCCTGTGTAGGCTGTAAATATCGTACGGCAGCGAAACTTCGTAGATATGCTAATGTGTTAATACGGAACCGATTTACGCTGGAAAAAAATTAGTTCCAGCTTTGGCCACACGAGCAAATCTGGCGCTGTATAGCATCGTGTATTCGTCTCTGGTGCTCGTACTGAACAAACTGTATAAGGGGCAGTTAAAGATACAGGGTGACAATTATTGATGTAATAAAATCGTCATAACTTCTGAACGGTTTGCGTTAGGACGTTCGAACTGCACAGTTCACCGCGGGGCACGAGTTCAATAATTGTCACTCTTTAAAATCAGCATTATCCTTTGTCACTTTTTTCACCTTTCCTGCCCACGTCCCGTGCCTAATCTGTTACATATGAAAGAATTTCTATGGATCTTTCTTGCATTCGCAGCTCCAGATTTGCACTTGGTCGCCATAACTGTACCCGAATTTTTCCAGCGTAAATCGGATCCACTTTAAGGCGTAAGAATATCTATCAAGTTTCACTGCCATACGATAATTACAGCCCGCGCTGGACCTCTGTGAGTGCTTTAATTGTAACGATGAGGTACTTATTTTTATTTATTTTATTTGCCGGCAGCGGTGGCAGTGCGGTTCTAGGCGCTCCAGTCCGGAGCCGCGCTGCTGCTACGGTCGCAGGTTCGAATCCTGCCTCGGGCGTGGGTGTGTGTCCTGTCCTTAGGTTAGTTAGGTTTAAGTAGTTCTAAGTTCTAGGGGACTAATGACCACAGCAGTTGAGTCCCATAGTGCTCCGAGCCATTTGAACCATTTTTTGATTTATTTTATTTTATTTATTTCTTTGATACGTGGCCGGCCGTGGTGGTCTAGCGGTTCTAGGCGCTCAGTCCGGAGCCGAGCGACTGCTACGGTCGCAGGTTCGAATCCTGCCTCGGGCATGGATGTGTGTGATGTCCTTAGGTTAGTTAGGTTTAAGTAGTTCTAACTTCTAGGGGACTGATGACCATAGATTTTAAGTCCCATAGTGCTCAGAGCCATTTGAACCATTTGAATCTTTGATACGTGTGAAATGTCAGTCAGCAAAATTGCTATTCAGGTTGGTCCCTAGGTGTGGAACGACCATTGTATAACAAAAACAGGTGGACAAACCGAAATTAAAAGTGGGATGAGACGTGAGAGGGAAGAAATGTGTGAGGCTGTTACCAGCAAAGGGGCCATTTTTGAAGCTTCCATCCTGGATGTGACTTGTAATACTCAAATGGAAAGTCGGTCATGTAACGTATCAAATAGATAGACAATTACTAAAAAATAAAATAATGGTTTGTTTAATTTGAGTAACTTTATTCATTCTCTAATTTTGCTGCAGTTTATGGAGAATTAGGCAAATGTTTTTGACAGCAAATAAAAGCTGCAGGATTTGCTAGACGCGTTGTTCGGCACGTTGTGAGGTTGTTAACCCCTTCACCCATTCTTCATGGATTTTAAGCAAAACATGCACTGGAATGCGAGCACATACGTCAACAATTCGGACCTTAAGCTCTGTAAGGTTTCTGATCTTCATCGCATACACGACTGTCTTCACATGTACGCAAAGATAGAAATCTAACGCACACAGATCTGGAGAGCGTGGTGGCCATTACAGCGGACGTCTACGACCTATCAGTCTCCGAGGAAACTGGATATCCCGGTATACCCAACCAGCTAATCAGAAATAAGGTGGACCATCGTCGTGTTGAAAGCTGGAAATGCCGCGTCTTCAGACAACAGAGACGGCAGCACACCTATACAATGGGCTGCTGTTAATGTTCCTTAAAGGAAGAGGCATCCAACGTAACGAGAAAGCCAACTACCTCCGATGGATGCATCCAATCAAGGTTAACGTATAACATATAACATCTGTGTTTCTGTTAATTTACCTGTCTGTTGACAGAGAAGTTAGCTTCGTCTGTAAACAGTACAGCTTAGTGGAAGCGACGGTTTTAGTTCAGTCTGCATGACAACCATTCTCCAAACGGAACCCGATGACCTACCTCGTTGTGACATTTGCATTTTGCATTTTATTAGTGTGTAATTTATGTATAGCCAACATTATCATTATTGATGTTCTGCTGAACCGAATGTCGGCGATATGGACTCATACTGAACGACGCCGCACCACCGATAGATGTTCCTTCAACCGTGGCCGTTTTCGATCGTTCTGCCTTCAGTTCGACAGTAACAGAGCCTGTTTTACGGAATTTCGCGGAAATTTCACTTCCGCGCTGTGAATAGCAGGGAGTGAGTCTGGGTGGCGTTAGCTGCGATCCTCTGCGATAATAAGGGTGCTGCTCTCTCCAAGACTATCACAATGCTATCGATTTGTGTTAACACCATCAGCTATCACGTTACATGTAAAAAAAGAAATACTTGCCTTAACTCGAAATTGATCGACAATATACTCAAATGAAAGACGTCATTGTTTTATATGTGTAATGCTGTATCTGTTTCAAGTGTCACATGACCCCTTTCCATTTGAAAATAACGAGTCGAGTCCAAGATTGACGTGTTGCTAACATACCCCCAGAGGTTTTCTTCTTCTCCCATTTCATACTGTGCAACTTTAAATTTCTGTTTATTCACTTCTTTTCGTTTTAGAAGGTTGCTGCCACTCCTATGGATCACACTGTATGGCGATTTCTCTGACAAACTTCAACGTCCCACTGCACTGGATTCTGTAGGCGTGGCGAAACCAGCTTCTGTAGAAGAGACAACCCGTATAGACAATAGATGGACTCTATAGCTCAAAACTCTCTAAGGCACTAACAGGATGGTTCTCAAAGAAGACACGAACGTCGTGGTAAAGCTAAACGAGTTGGTGTTAACCGTTTCAATGCGGAGTCAGCCATAACAGAGTGCATATCCACCTGAGGTCGGGACGGAACACATGGTACCACACGCCGTGCTGAACATGATATGGCCCTGAGCGGAGTTGAGTCTTCAACATCGCTGGCTCTTCTATATTTATTCTCACCAATAAGATCTTAAAATTGATTATACTTTGAGTATTCTATATTCTTGAAGTTCCTGAAACTAGATTACATTGCAAAGAAGCATGTTTCATTAAGTTATTTTGGGTGATACGTTTCGAAACAAGGCACAACACCAAGACCCATGTCACACTGTTTGCAGCAGTAATGCGATTACGTTCGTTTTTTTTTTTTTTTTTGTTCTTTGGTGTGTACTTTGAAACCTTGCTTGCTGATAAATTTCATGATTTCGTGATACTAGGTCGAAGGGAAATGTGCTATGGGTTTTGACGAGTGAGTGTGTGAGTATCAAAATATATGACGTAAATAGCTGTATTTTTTTACACCGCTGAGAGACCATATCCTAGTGCGTGACAAAAAATTTCAAATTTATGCGTCTACCCGTTCCTGAGGAAAAGGTTTTTAACAGTTGGACAGAGAAACTGATAGATGGACAACAAAGTGATCCTATAAAGGTTTCGTTTTTACCGATTTAGGTATGGAACCGTGAAAAAGAATTACGTACACAGGCAGTAGAGATCACGTTCATTAGATGTCTAAGGGGCTGTAATAAAATAGATAAAATAAGCAGTAGATTAATAAGATCAGATTCTTAAATTTTTTCAGTTAATGACAAGCTAGAAGAGAATAGAATGAAGTCTAAGGATCATTTCGATGGGATTATAAAAAATAGATTGCCAAAAAATAATGAATTATCGCCGACTGGAAAGAGAGACCTAGGGAGACGTCGTAAGAAGTGGAGGGATAATAGAGATGGGAATAGGTCACTACAACTCCTAATTCTTGGAAGGAGATGACTAAGTTGACGATGAAAATCCCAGTGTTTAATAACTATCTCACTTTTGATCAATGTGTTCTATATTATGCACTATAAACACTAACATGGCCATTGCTTGTGTGAATAAGTTTCTGAAACTTTCATTCTTCATTGTGGAGAATTTTGTTCTTGCAAGACACTATTTACAGTCGTGAAACTGACAAGGCCAGTCAAGTCATAATTACGAGGGGTGTTCAATATTTAATGCGAAAGTTTTTTCCTGGAAGCAGGTTGATTTTATTCAAGGTCCCAATACACCATATTACTCTTCACTCTTTTGCCTACAAAACCCTGTTTTTCGACATAATCTTCGTTCAATGCGACAGCCTTACGCCCCGTTACTGGGAGGGTCTGTATACTCAATGGTACCAATCTTACGGGTGGTCGTCGGAGCCAATTTCTTGCTGCATGAATAACCTCTGCATCATCCATGTAGTTCTTCTCGTGGAGTGTATCTTTCATTGGGCCAAACAGATGGAAATCGGAAGGTGTGAGTTCCGGGCTGAACGTTGGATGATGCAGAACAGTCCTGTTAAATTTTATGAGATCCTCTCGGGTGCGCAAACTTGTGCGAGGCATTGTGTTATCATGGAGAAGGAAATGTTCGATTGCATTTTTGTTCGTCGCGACGAACACGCTGAAGTCGTTCCTGAGGGTAAGGCAGTATACTTCAGAGTGGATCATAGCACCATATGAGAGAAGAGCAATTGGCAGGACACTTAGAAAATGTAACAGATCTACTACGCTTGTCCATCTTCTTTTGGAATACTGTTGTGCGGTGTGGGATCGTTACCAGATAGGACTGACGGAGTATACTGAAAAAGTTCAAAGAAGGACAGCAAGTTTTGTATTATCTCGAAAAACGGGGCAGAGTGTCACTGAAATGATACTGGATTTTGGCTGGACATCATTAAATCAAAGGCGTTTTTCGTTCGACGGAATCTTCTCTCGAAATTCCACTCACCAACGTTCTCCTCCAAATGCGAAAATATTTTGTTGACACCGACCTACTTAGGAAGAAAGGATCACCACGATAAAATGAGGGATATCAGAGCTCGTACGGAAAGATATAGGTGTTCGTTCTTTGGACGGGCTATACGTGATTGGAATAATAGAGAATTATTAAGGTGGTTAGATGAACCCTCCTCCAGACACTTAAATGTGGTTTCCAGAGTATCCATGTCGATGTAGATGTAGATGTAGATATAGGATGACCCCTTCGGAGTTCCAGAAGACCATCGCCATGACTTTACCGACTGAGGGGGCGGCTTTGAACATTTCCTTATGAAAAGAGGTGATGTGAAGCCTCTACATGGATTACTATTACTTTCTGGTTAGAGGCGAAGAACCTGTGTTTCATTGGCTGTGACAGTTTTCGAAAAATATTGACATCATCAGCCTAGTAATGCGCAAGCAGTTCCACACAGATCATCCTTCGTTGCTCTATATGCTCCAGACACACATTTTTAAGTACCCCAGCAGACGAAAAGTCATCGAGTACAACCTAAGTAATATCCGGCGTTCCCCAAGGCACTGTTATAGGCCCTCTACTGTTCTTCATCTATATTAACGACATAGGAGGCAATCTGATAAGCCGTCTGAGACTGTTTGCAGATGATGCGGTCATTTACCGTCTTGTAACGTCATCAAGTGATCAAAACGACTTTCAAAATTATTTAGATAAGATATCTGTGTGGTGCGAAAAGTGGCAATTGACCCTGAATAAGGAAAAGTGTGAAGTTATTCACATGAGTACTAAAAGAAATCAGCTAAATTTCGATTATATGATAAGTCACGCAAATCTGGAGGCTGTAAATTCAACTAAATACTTAGGGATTACAACTACAAATAACCTAAATTGGAGCGATCACATAGATAATATTGTGGGTAGAGCAAACTAAAGACTGCGATTCATTGGCAGAACACTTAGAAGGTGCAACAGGTCCACTAAAGAGACTGCTTACACCACGCTTGTCCGCCCTATTCTGGAGTATTGCTCTGCGGTGTGGGATCCGCATCAGGTGGAACTGACGGATAACATCGAAAAAGTACAAAAAAGGGCAGCTCGTTTTGTATTACCACGAAGCAGGGGAGATAGTGTCACAGCCATGATACGTAAATTGGAGTGGCAATCATTAAAACAAAGGAGTTTTTCGTTGCGACGGATCCTCTCATGAAATTTCAATCACCAGTTTTCTCCTCCCATTGCGAAAACATCCTGTTGCCACCCACCTACATAGGGAGAAATGGTCATCACGATAAAATAAGAGAAATCAGTGCTCGCACAGAAAAATTTAAGTGCTCCTTTTTCCCGTGTGCCGTTCGAGAGTGGAACGGTAGAGAGACAGCTTGAAAGTGGTTCATTGAGCCCTCTGCCAGGCATTTTATTGTGAATAGCACAGTAATCACGTAGATGTAGATGTTGATGTAGACCCCAACTAGTGGACGAATGTTTCGGCACTACCAACAGAAACGTCCAGTTATGCAGAGAGGTGTTTGAGTGTGATCTGTCGGTCATGTCGAATGAGAGTGTCCTCACGTTCCAACATTGCGGTAGTGACGGCTGTGTGCGGCCGTCACGTGGGAGATGGGACAGCTATGCACGACCTAGTTGCGATGACGACAGACCTCTTGCTAATGACTCAAGCCTCCGTAGACATTCTGCGAGCACCTACTGATATCTACGATGCTCTGGGTCTCCGCTGAAAGAAACTCACTGACAGCTCTGGTTGGAAAGCACCACCGTTACAGACGTCATTTTAAAGGCTACTTATGGTGCCACCATCTATCGGAAGTTCCTGAATCTGTAGGGGCTGAAGCCGGAATATTCCATGATGTCCCACTACAAATTCCGCATTTTCTTAAATAATAAAGAAAAAAAAAAGTTGCATTAGTACCCACGTTGCGCGTCATCCAATTTCTTTCTTTTGGTAATTTGTGTGTCCTGCCCTTCCAGTTTAACACTATGGTATTTTTTAAAAAAGCTTTATTAATACAATATAATAATGTTATACAAAATAACCCACCGACTAAACTAATTAGTGGGTCTTTCAAATGGTTCAAATGGCTCCGAGCACTATGGGACTTAACATCTGAGGTCATCAGTCCCCTAGAACTTAGAACTACTTAAAATTAACTACCCTAAAGACATCACACACATCGATGCCCGAAGCAGGATTCAAACCTGCGACCGTAGCGGTCGCGCGGTTCGAGCCTAAAGTCCCTAGAACCGCTCGGCCACACCGGCCGGCAGTGGGTCTTTAGTTAATACAATATCAAATGCAGCTTCTACTTAAGTTATCAAACCTGACACAATTCACTGGACAACGTTAATCTAGTCTAATAACCTACACTAATGCTAATCTATTCAGCAGCGTTACAGGTGCGCCAGTTAAGCTACAACCCTACTCCTTATGGCCTGACCACCGAGCTAATCCCAGTGGACGTGCCCCTGATACTGGACTGGTCGAGTTACTGAGAATCGCAGCGGTCCCTTGACTTGTTAGTATTGTTAGTTTGTCTACGTTCTACGTTATATTTCTGTTAATATCTACTAACTAAGCCGGCCGGTGTGGCCGAGCGGTTCTAGGTGCTACAGTCTGGAACCGTGCGACCGCTACGGTCGCAGGTTCGAATCTTGCGTCGGGCATGCATGTGTGTGATGTCCTTAGGTTAGTTAGGTTTAAGTAGTTCTAAGTTCTAGGGGACTGATGATCTCAGAAAATAAGTCCCATAGTGCTGAGAGACATTTGAACAATCTACTACCTAAATTGTAGTGCTCTTACCTCTTCTGAGTTGTGACACAGCTGCCTGCCTGATCCTAGAAGCGCGGCGGATCTCGGTCGTAACGGCGACCGACCATTTCGCGTCCGCCGGTATTGGGCAGGTGTATTTGCTGCTATTACGTACAGAGGTGTGATTGCAACAAAATATGTCATAACAAACTACATAATCAGCATCATGGTGCACTTCGCATACTGCGGTCTCACTTATCCATTGGTATTCATTTCCATTCCAGGAGACCGAACACTGCATTCCTCTTCCCGCCGCAGCATCCGATTGTAATCTAGTAATGACAGCGGAATTCGGCAGAAGCCGCCTCTCTGAACGAATACGCGTTTCATTCATTCTAACGACTTGTTTTGTAAATGACGGGTGTCGGTGGTGGCTACATGGTTGCGGCGTTGTGTCCATTGAGGTTTCGTATTCGGCGTTTCTCTGAATGGCTCTGTACTACGGGCGGCGAAACCGCAGAGCACAAAGAGTTTGTATGTGTGCGCATGCAGAGCCACGTAGCTTCGTGTGTGTATGTGTGTGTGTGTGTGTGTGTGTGTGTGTGATAGAGAGCGACTGTGAGCGAGTGAGAGGGCCATGGGAGGAGATTGACGCGGTCGCGGCCGACGTATCGGCACGGCAGCGACACCGTGCGCCCCCGCGCGGGCGGAGGATGAATTAATCAGGCCGCAGGCGGCGCGGCGCGACCAGAATACCGCAGCGTCGCCAGCAGTACTGTACGCGCGCTCAATTACATTAATTGCGGGGCGCTGCGCGGCGTGGCGTGGCCCTGCGGCCACTCCCGCACCCGTCGAAGATAATTTGTGGCTGGTGCAGCGTCACCGCCTCTCTCTCCCTCCCCCCCCCCCCCCCTACAAAAAAGCGACAATACCGCTCTACTGAGATACGCTTTCAGCGGAAACACGAGCCTAGTACACTGCCGCCCATTAAAATTGCAGCATCAAAAAGCAGCATCCGATGAACGTCAAATTGGCTTGAAGAAAGGGGCATGCGTGGCTTATGCAATTGACCAGGATTCCAGTGAAATCGCACGAAGTAGGTAGCAGTCCTCCTCCGTAGCTACGTGGTCATCGCAAGCTGACTGCCACGTGGAGGACCCGGGTTTGATTCCTAGTATTACCAGAGAATTCTCCCTTGGTGGGAGCACTGGAACAGGGTGCAGTCACACGGAGAACAAGGCAAGCGTCATAACCCAATTTCCTAGAAACTTCGCTCACTGGCAGAGGGGTCGATATAAGCGAATACCTGTCTCGACTTATCCGTAGATACTCTCGACCATATATAAAAAAATAGGCTGTCAAAGTTTTCAACCTGTTTTCGAGGTACTTTATGTACCGCGAGATATCCTCAGACGCAATGGCGGCATAGTGGCTAGCGTCGTGGTTGCTTAATTTTCCGCCCAGTGTTCAAAACTTGATTGTTACTCTTATTTTTGTTTTTTATTTACATACCCATGTGTTTAGAAGATCACTGATATGCCCTGTGTAACCCGCAGGACTGGACAGATAGAAAAAATTGTGGAAAGGGGCCAAAATAGGGGCTGTCAGGTACACTCGAACATACTTTATTATTTGATCAAACATTACAAGAGCCCAAACAAGTTTTTTAACGCACAGCTTTAATCTTTTGACTTAATTAACGGTTGAAATCCACTTTAATTTGAAAATAGCTGAAGGCCAATAACTTAAAACGCAAGCATAATCATAAATTTAAAACGCAAGCCTTACCTTAAAACAGTTGTTTAGTTAGGCTGAAGTAAACAAGTTAAATACAAATCGGCAGAAGGCCGAAGACTTAAAAATAGAAAAAAAAATTTAAAATGCCAAAGGGTTTACGTGAAACTACTTTAACCTAGGCTGAAGACCTTAAGAGTAAAACAATAATTTAAAACACAAAACCGGCTATAAGCCATACAAGTACCAACAACAACAACAAATTAAAAAAAAAAAAAAACAAGGCAGTCCATGAAAGGGCGTGCAGATGTTCGAGGGTCGGCCTGTAATTCAAACACTGACGCTCGCCGGCCGCTGTGGCCGAGCGGTTCTAGGCGCTTCAGTCTGGAACCGCGCGACCGCTACGGTCGCAGGTTCGATTCCTGCCTTGGGCATGGATGTGTCCTTAGGTTAGTTAGGTTTAAGTAGTTCTGAGTTCTGAGGGATTGATGACCTCAGATGTGAAGTCCCATAGTGCTCAGAGCCATTTGAACCATTTGAACCATTAACGCTCGCTTAGGTGAGACAGGCAGTCTGGCCAACCATTCACGATCCGACGACAACCCAATCGACTGACAGTCAGCGGACCCCACCGACAAAGTAACTTCCACCTCACCCTACCAGGGCACAATAGGGAGTTCAACTGAACAACGTATAAGATATTGGCGCCCACAACCAATCATACACGGAGTTGTCAAACTATATACCGTGCTGGACAGCAACAACATGATGAGGAAACTACACTGCCTGAAATTTACGTCAACGCCTAGGGCAGGTAACCGGAACGTTAACGGCTACAAGGCAGAAGATTCCGCTGGTGCATTTCACTTCAAATAACCAAATACAGTGAAACTCCACTGGAGTTTTCCAACTTGAAAACCACGTTGTTGTTCGCGGGAATATCCCAACAGCCGACAACGAACTCCAAACGACACAATGTGAACAGTCTTTACTTGCTGGTGGACTAAATCAAAACTCAAATTTCGTGTCCATGGTCGGTGAGCCACGGACCTCGTAGCTAAAGGAACAGCGCCACACTCTCCGACACCGCGTAGAGACCGTCAGCGAGCCCCGGCCAAACTATGCTCCACCGACAGTTCTTCACTGCTCCACTCCAGCCGACCGAATCCTCAGAGCCAGTACGCCGGCAACATTTTAAATAACTTGTCAGTCTAAATCACACAAACTATACACAATTTCACGAACACTTGCTCGAAGTACTAAACAATGCTAATTCAGTGAGTGTACAGTAACAGGGACGAATCACGAGCCGGCACACACAGCTAACCCATAAGCGATCGCTGGCCAAATACACGTCGTTCGGCATGACGCCCGACCGACGACCAACCAAAGTCGCCGCCACTCCAATCATGTGTGTCGGCAACCGTCGGGCGAGTCATGGCGGTCCGGACCTCATTGCTGCTGCGCCCCGACTGAACTTGTGCCGCGTGCCAACTCAAAGCACTGCCAGGTCCGAACTGACTCACAACACACGACGGCCGGAAAGCAATAGCAGTCCAGCAGAGGTAATACGGCAGGGCCTATATCGATAAGCGCTGCTGCTGCCGCTCACGGGTAGGTAAGCCAGCAACTCAGTGACACCAGTAATTCAAAATTAACATAACGAGGTGGCAGCACTGTAAAAACAAGATATAAATTAAGAAATGGCAAGAACACGAGTCACACACGGCTCAATCACTACACAAATGTTTTCGAGTGTATACTGATACGTTGTCCTTATTCGCCTACTAGTTGTATCTTAGACGAATGATTAAAAACATGAGAAAATTATTGGAAATTTTTTCGGTGAAATTCATCTAGTGTATCTTGATTCACAATCAATTGCAAACGCCAGTTTTCGGAAAAGTGATCCGTTATGCATGATTTCTCTCGAAATTATTGCCAACACGCTAAATCTTCATCAATATTAACGACGTTCCTTTCCCTAGTGAGATTCGTATAAAGAAACGTCACTGTGGCAAACTTGCCTTTACGCGATGCTCGTGATTTTCGGAAATCCATATTTCGAATGTTCCTACGATAGGTATTATTCAAGGGTATGCAACAAATCTTCCTAAACATTTAACATACGAATAAAATATAAGAATTAACATAAGAACTGATGTGAGAGTGAAATATCAGAATATGAGAATTTCAAAAAATTGTAATCCGGCAACATATCACACACAGGCGTAGTATTATCTAATAAATGTATGACTCTTATTGTGAAATCCAATCCTAATTTTACTATTAATGTAATGCCCTTGTGTTCCCTAATTTAATGTGAAACATTCGTGTATTACATTCCTGTGGACACAAGTAGTTACATGAAAAGAATAAAAGTAAATCAAAATAGAATAAATAATAACAATAATCGGGTTTTAACACGACACGCAAAATTAATGGGCCGCGATTTCATTGTTGACCACTGACCGGCCATTTCATCTTACAATATCATGCGGTAAAAGGCACATGAAGACCTCGAAAGCACCTCGAAAACTTTGACCGTAGTTTTTTCACAAATGTCGATTACAGATAAGCCGAGACACGTGTTCGCTTGACTCCTCTTCCACTGAGTGAAGTTCCTGGGAAAACGGGTGATTTCACTTGCCATGTTCTCATTTTCAGCGTAGTGGTGCCGTTGAGGCGCTACGTGGCCGAGTGGGAGCGCCTACAGGTGACGAAAAGTGGCAACGGCCGGCAGAGAGCCGTGCTGATCCCACGCCGCTCCACACAGCATCCAATTACGCCATCGGCAGAGGATGGCAGTGCGGCCGGACGGTACCGATTGGTTCACCAGAACTGACAGATATACTGTTCTCTCGGCTAGGCATGATCGTGCATCCACCTTGTATCATGAGATGAGATTGCTCACAGTAAGACAAGTGTGCCCACGGGCAGTGTACGAAACTACCGTTGGAGAACAAGGGACTGTCAATGCTGGAAACACTGCTATGGCTTCAGTGGACGGGGCATCAGAGAGAGGCGGGTCAACAGCGGTGCACACAAGGTTAACACTGGATACAAGAGCGGCACCACGTCATCTTTCCAGACATGTCCTGGCTACAGTTAAAGCACTGTGCTGGACTTATGGATGTTTCGCGGCCCCAAGGACTACAAATGTTGATGGGTTGTATTCATCATCATCCTAAGTGCACTGTAACTGGTTTGGACTGTGAGAAAATATCGATATATCGCTATTTCTTCCATAACACATCGATATATGACGATAAGAATAGTTTCCACGATATATCGGAATGGACGTGGTAGTAACGAGTGCCGATACTTTTATTTTATATTATATTTTTTGCAATTTTCGGTAAACATTTGGAATAATTCTTTTGAAATTATAGTGGAACATAATTTTAATTTCACTGGTGAAGGAATCTTACTACTTTTTGAGATTTCATCACGTTAGTCTTTCTGTTATACTGTGTGAAGCAAGTGAAAGTGACACAAAAGTGACGTCCGATTGCACTGGGGAGAGAGGGTGTGTGGATGGAATAACAAGTTTTCCGGTGCGAAGAAACAGCAACCTGTTGCTTTAAAAAAACGATTTTTATTGCAATTAGTGTGCTATTTCTTCACATCGGCATTCTTCGAAAAGAGCTGCTGAAAATTATAAACAAAAATTTAAATGGCAAGATAGGTTTTTGCGGTTGGTGGAGACGTGTGAGGGGAGTGCAGAAGTGTTCGGCGCTCGGCTCTACTAACAGAAATTGCAACGTTAACTTCGCCACACAATTTTGACATGACAACTGCTAGGTCGCTGGCGTTTGCAGAAATGAAAAAAAAAGAAAAAAGAAACAGGGAAGTCGACACGAAGTGTTTCGACGAATCCGATATGTGACGAAACCGAACGACGGATCCGTCGGACGCATTTTATTGTGCCACTTACATGCAGTTACCATTGTTAGCAGAGTGGTTATTGTGAAACGTGAACATGCATCGTTTTCCTTTCAATTCTTGCTCTAAGAGGATAAGCAGGAAGCATGCTGCTAGCTTGTTGACATATAGAATATCAAATGCCGGCCGGAGTGGCCGTGCGGTTCTAGGCGCTACAGTTTGGAACCGCGTGACCGCTACGATCGCAGGTTCGAATCCTGCCTCGGGCATGGATGCGTGTGATGTCCTTAGGTTAGTTAGGTTTAAGTAGTTCTAAGTTCTAGGGGACTGATGACCTCAGATGTTGAGTCCCATAGTGCTCAGAGCCATTTTTGAATATCACATAACAAATGAATACTTAAATGTACAGATCCAAAACAGGTTTTATATTTACAATGTGGAGCCGATATTTTATAAGCTAGAACGTCGACATTTCTTCCGACGATACATCGAGACATTTCATCGGTATATATAGGGCCGATAATAATGTTATTCTAAATATCGATGTATCGGATTTAAGAGTCATGGCATCTGGCGTAATAGTATGAAGTGCCAGTGGGTACATAAGGGGATCACCTCCGGTTCGCATATCCGATAATTTGGAGAGCAGTGGTTATATTTATAGACTGTAAAGGCCGATAACCGTGCAATATTTTCGATGTTTCCGTGCAGTTATATTTCAACAAGATAATGTAAGATCGCGTTTACCAATTCTGTCCTGACATTCCTCGATATAGAGGATGTTCTACTGTTATCCTGGCCACAACGCTCTCCAGATATGTCACATAGTGAAAACATCTGATCATACATTGGCGACAGACTCGTACGCCGTTTCTTCCCAGACATTAGGATTGATTACCTCTCACGTAGAGATAAGCTAGCATGGAATGCCCCATATCTGACATCCAAGCTCAATTCGACTCCATATCCCGCCATTGTTGCTGCCAAAGGTAGCAGGTATATTTACTACATTTCACACCCTGTATACCCAAATCATATAAAAAATTAATCATGCGTTATTCTTAATACATTGGATTCATAAATTACTAAAATTGCGTCATTTTCTATCATTCCTCGTGAAGCACTTTTAACGGCCAGCAAAGGACATTTTTTTAGTGTCATTGGTGAGAATGAAGCTTGGTTTAGCATGACTACTTCGGAGGAATCCGACAGTTCCACATCATCCTAAACGCACCACTGTGTCAGTATGAAATTAGAAAGTAGTAAACTTTTGGTTAACCACACATAATTAGCTTCACATAAGTCACATGTCGAACTTAGGGTTTCAGAAACAAATTATGATTCTCCGTTTAAGAATACAAAAATTGACAGCCGTCATACTCTAAAACGTCCGACTAAATAGGCGACACTTTACATTAAAATTAGTCCTCGTCATGTCTACCGGTTCTGTTTAATCTGCCCACCTACCTCACCTTCTAAAGCGTGGCTTTTGTCTTTGGACTAGTCTCCCCACGTGTCCGTGGTGTGAATCGTGGAGGTATAAAGAGCTCACATCTACCTGCAGACTGAACAATTTTAATAGATGTGAGAATCCGTATCCGCCACACTGGGAGTCCACGCGCCAGATTAGAGATAGATATTTCAACCTGGCACGTCGGTGGGATGATTGCTTCAATGTTCACGGCAATGTTGCCCGATTGGCCTAACGCTTCTCGTTTGTATGGTCTTCAAACGAGAACTTCTTGAAGCAGTCAGCAGTCTAGCAGACTTGCCTGCCTGTATAGACTAGAAACATGAAGCTGTATTCAGTGAAAATAAGAAGCTAAAGCTCTTTAAAAAGTGAAAATGTTTCCAATATGAACTGTGTGTAAAGATAACAGTCATCGATCAGACAGCTACAGAATCTACAGCAGCCTGGAGTTTTGAAATCGAATTCTCCAAAGAGGGGAGGATGAAGTGACACTGGGTAGTGGAAGCGATCTTTGCACCAATCAACCACCTGGCAGCAATCAGCTGGTACCGCATTTCGCTATCACGCCAGCCTTCGGTACCTTGATATGGCTACTTGGCCAAGCAGTCAGTGATGTTACCGAAATCCAGGACATTTCTGTAACATTGCGACATTGGAGCTATGTTATGTCAACATGTCTTATCCTGTAGCATATAAATAATGGCCATCCAACTGGCAAAAGATATCTTAGCAGCGACTGCTGTGGAGGAGGCTACCGTCGTGTGGGCCAGAGAAGCATCGTCACTCTACTGCCGTCCACTGTTCCAGCCATCAACGTCCTAAGGGACCACTTACCACACGGACCAGCGTCCGTTCCAATGGGCCGAGGGTCGAACTAGAACCGTTCTAACCACGGACCAAATTAGCGTCCACTGTCGCCGCCAGCCTCGATTCAGGGTCGGATTTAACTCTCCGGTTGCCGTCACTTCCCTTCATCAACAACTTCTGGGACACGCCACCGAAATGCTGTGTTCGCGGTACAGCCACGCGACTGAGCTACGCCATTACCTGATGAAGGTCCGCTGCCGATAAGCATTTTTACCTTCGAGGTGGCTCTGCTTCTGGGCCGCGCAAGGCCACTGCAGTCGCAGACGACAATACGACCACATATCGCAGTCGACTACCAAGTCCCGCTCGCTGTAAGTGGGCCATGAATCTTTGTTGTAGGTTGAACCTCAGAAATAAATCAGCTGCTCACAACCTTTATCAGCTGGATTTGCCCGTTGTTTACCCACAAGAGATCTATGTGCCAATAGACCTACAAGAAGATTGCACGCGTAAAATGAAGTCAGGTCGCTCATTGAAATGGCGCTATATAGGTTACGGTCACTATTGATGCCAATACTATGTAGCGAACGATTACAGCAAAGAAAGAATTTGCGTGCTTTCATCTACATCTGCGTGACTACTCCCCAATTCACAAAGAAGTGCTTGGCAGTGTGTTCATCGAACCGTCTTCAGGCTATTTCCACATCCTCCCACTCTCGAATAATTCGTGGTAAAAAGGAATATTTAAATATTTCCGTGCGAGCTCTTAATTATCATTTCTCCCTATGAAGGTGGGCGTTACGAAAATATTTTCGCTTTCCGAGGAGAAAGCTGGGATTAAAATTTTGTGAAACGATCTCGTCGGAAAGAAAAACGCCATCGTTTTAATGATTGCCGCCCCAACTGGCATATCATATCCTTAGAACTCTCTCCCGTATTTCGCAATAATACAAAACAATCTGCACTTAGTTGAACATTTTCGATGTCCTCTGTCAATCCCAAGAGGTAAGGATCCCGTAACGCACGGCAGAACGTAAGAAAAGGATGGTAAAGTCTAGTGTAGGCAATCTCTTTAGTCGACCTGATGCAACTTCTAGCTGTTCTGCCAATTAAACACAGTCGGTTCACCTTCTCCACAATATTATCTATATGATCGTTCGGTGTTTAGTTGTATTGAGAGCCTCTAAATTCGTGTGATTTATCGGGTAACCGAAATTTCGCAGATTTCTTATAGTATTCATGAGGATGGCCTCAGGCTTTTGATTGTTTAGAGTCGATTTCCACTTTTTGCGCCACACATATTACTTCTCTAAATAATTTTGCAATTCATTTTGATATTTTGTTTACTTTACTAGGCAGCATTATCTGCAAATGACAGCCCTATCTGCAAGATCTGCAAGAATCTATGAAGCCTACTCAGATTGTCTCCTAAATTGTTTGTGTGGATCAGTAACAGCAGAGGGCCTCTAATATTTCCTTGGGGAACGCCAGGTATCACTTTTTTCTTACTCGGTGACTTTCCGTCAGTTACTACGAACTGTAACCTTTCTATCAGGAAACAACGAATCCAGTCGCACAACTGAGACGATACTCCATAGGCACGCTATGTCATTGTAAACTGCTTGTGAGGACCAGTGGCAAAAGCCATCTGCAAATCTAGAAATATGTAATCCATGTCAGACCACTTGCCTATAGTACACGTTACATCGGCTGACTGAAGAGACAGTTGTGTTCCACAAAAGAGATATATTCTGAATTTGTGCTGACTGTGTCAGTAGATTGCTTTCTTTGAGTTTATTCGTAAAGTTCGAACACTGTAAACGTTCAAAATCCCACTGGAGATCTACTTGGATAGTAGGAGTGTGCAATTTAGCGTACTGCTTTTATTTCCGTTCTTGTGCATTGGTTTGACTCTTGCAACTTTCCAGTTCTTAGGTACGGATCTTTTGTCGAGTGGGCGATTCTGTATGATTTCCAAGCATAAAGCGATTAGATCACCATACTCAGAAAATTTCCTAATTGGTGTACGGAAGACATTTCTTTACTAAGTAACTTATACTGATTCACAATAGTGTGAGTGTCTATTTGTGAGCTGCTCACGTTGGCTCTTGTTCTTAATTCGAATACTGAAATTTTTATTTTGCCATCTTTGGTGAAGGAATTTCGGAAAATCGTGTTCAGTAACTCCGTTGTAGTGGCTCTGTCAAAGGCAATAGTAGGGTTGGTTTCTCGCAGCTAAGTTATTGAGTGTGTCTTGCCACTGGCATGCTTTACATAAGATCAGAGCCTGTCTAGAGTTTCTACCGCGTTTCTAGAGAGAGTTTCGTTCTCAGAACTATTATAATCATCCCGCACTGAACTCCGCGATAAACTTCGAACTTTTGTAAAATATTTTTCCTTCTTTAAAATCAGGCATGCTTTTTTTTTCCCTGCTTCGGCAACCGTTTGCTGATCCGTTTTGTGTAAGATGAGGGATCTGTTCCTCTCTTATTAATTTAATCGATGTAAATCTAATACAGTTTCTTGGAATTTACGCTACATCTGATCTTCGTTTACATAGTTTGGAAAGATTGGAGACCGTCTACTAGGAAGATGCCAAGTGATTTCTCTGCTGTTTTAAACATTTATATTTTTCGTTAATTTTTGAGCAATTTGGATATTATGATATTCAGTCTCATTATAGTTTGCTCAGGATTACATGTTACTAAGAAGTCAATTATTTTATCGCAAGCACTTATATTACGAGTGGATTCATGAACTAGTTGGTCAAAATAAATAATGTATTTCCGCCAACATATCGAGAGCAGATTGAAGTTACCCCTCCTCCCCCCCCCCCTCCCTCCCAATTGTAACTGACTCAGTCGGGTACCGATTCGAAATGAAACTCAAATTTTGATAACAGTCGTTGTCATGGCTAACAATAGATAGTTAAACTATTGGTATGTTTAGATATCACAGCCACTTTTTAAACATTAGTAGGTTTAAATTATGATTTCAACTCTAGTAAACATTTTCGTAATAGAAAACTGTGTATTCACTTATTTGTGGTTTCTAGTTTTCTCAACAGATAGTAGAAATGCAGCAGATGTTACTGGAGAAATGCGGCACGGAGTTGCCTGATGGGTTTCCAATGGGAGCCACAGTTTTCCCTACCCACAGGGCTAAATCAGGAAACAAATTCAGTTCATGTTACTAAAACAAAAAAGTCCGGTTTAAGAGATACTGGAATTAGTTTGCAACGTGCCGGTCTGCGGTAATCCAGCGCTTCACACGCAAATTAGCACCCGCTTCCGACCTGAATGGAAGCAATTGCAAGAATTTACATGTATTTAAATGTTTGTGAGTAATTATCCGTCCGAATTACGGTACTAATGCGTGATGGTGGAGCTGTGCTTACACCAAGTAAGCTTCAATACATCCATTGTCTGTCATCTCCACATCGGTTAAATCCTTAAGCAATTGTATGTTAATAGGTTCCAAAGGAGCTGAAAATTGGGGAATGGTCGTTCGCTGCTCTAAGTGATATAACACTGATGGCAGCGTGGTGGGAAGAGGTTGGGCTCACATTCGTGATCAAATCAAGCTTCGTTTTCACTTTTGACAGAAAGCACAATACGTTTCATAGTCGTAGCCTAAACTGTGACAGCTTTTCTGGCTAATGATTTCCAGCTTGAGCTTCGAACGTAAATATGTCCTGATTTCTTCGAGCAGTTCTTGGAACGCTTTCAGCTATGAACATCGAAACACGAGAAGCCTCTTACTCGTACTGAGAAGCATTTAAATCATATTAACACTCATGTCCTTAAGTGGATTTAGTTTATCCCGGCTGAAATTTGTGCCCAACAGCCACTGTATAGAAAAGATTCACATTATTTTAAGATTCACTTTACTTTGATTTCGTTTTTGTAGTCATAAACCCGAAGACTTGTTTTATTCATTTCTCTACGCTACCCCATCCTGTGCAAGCTTCTTCAACTCTGCATAGCTTCTGCAACATACTCGTGTACATCCATTTGAATTTGCACACCATATTCAGGTTTTGCTCTTCCTCTAATTTTTATCTTCCACTCTCCTTTCAATCACCAAAAACGATTCCTTTATGCCCCAAGATGTGTTCTATCAACCGGTGCCTTCTGTTGGTAATGTTTTCCACAGATTTCTCTTTTCCACAATTCTATTTAGTATCTCTTCATTAATTTTTCGACCTATCCGTCTAATTTTCAACACTCTTTTGTAGCGTCACATTTCAAAATTTCTGTTCTGTTCTTGGTTCCACTGCTAGTCGCGCACGTCTCTCTCTCGAATAACGTCGGGGAGACGCTACAAACCTGTTTCACTCCTCGATTACTGCTTCCTTTTCGTGCCTTTCTACTCTTATATTTTCAGTCTGGTTTCTATACAAGTCGTAGATAATTTTTTACTCACTGAGTTTTACCGATATTGTCAGAATTTGAGAGAGTGATTCCCAGCCAGCACTATCAGAAGATTTCTCTAACTTTATCAATTGTATAAACGCAGATTTGCCTTACTTTGTCTATCTTCTAAGATAAGTCATTAGGCCTATAAGGGCATGTATTTTCCTACATTTCTACCGAACCGAAATTGATTCTTCCCAAGTGAGCTTCCACCAGTTTTTCTGGACTTCTGTAAATAATTCGTATCAGTATTTTGCAATAATGATTGGTAAACTGGTGGTTTGAAATATTCACACTTTTCAGCTTCAGCCTTCTTCGGGAATTATTACATTCTTCTTGAATTTCCCTGTCTCATAAGTCTTGCGAACAAGGTAGAATAGTTTTGTTATGGCTGGTTCTCCCAAGTATCTCAATAGTTCTTTGTGAATTTCATCTACTCCAGGGGCTCTGCTTCTATTTAAGTATTCAGTGCTGAGTCCAGTTCTTCTCGCAAAGTCACTCATCTTCAATTACCTTTTCTTGTCTTCATGCTTCCTTCCAATATGAATGACTGTCGTGTGACTAGGACATTCCGCCTTGTAGACCGTTCGCTGGGTGCAAGTCTCGATTTGACGCCACTTCGTGGCCGAGCTGTTCTAGGCGCTTCAGTCTGGAACCGCGCGACTGCTACGGTCGCAGGTTCGAATCCTGCCTCGGGCATGGATGTGTGTGATGTCCTTAGGTTCAAGTAGTTCTAAGTTCTAGGGGACTTATGACCTCAGCTGTTGAGTCCCATAGTGCTCAGGGCCATTTTTGACGCCACTTCGGCGACTTTCGATTCGATGGGGATGAAATAATGAGGATTAGGACAAGACAACACCCGTCCCTGAGCGGAGAAAATCTCCGACGCAGCCGGGAATCAAACCTGGGCTCTTAGGATTGACATTCTGTCGCGCTGACCACTCAGCTACCGGGGGCGGACGCTTCCAATATATAGTGCCTGTATGTATTTCTTCCACCGTTCATCGTTCCTATCTTTACTTATTACAGGCTTACCATCTGAGCTCTTAAGATTCAGACAGACCCTTCTGTTTCCTTCAAAGGACTCTCTAACTTCCCTAAATAAATTATTACTAGAGTCCACATCTGCTTCTAGGACTGATTTTCATATTAGAATCTGATTTCTGAATTTCTGTCTTACTGTTATGCAGTCAATTTGAATCGTTTTGGAGTCTCCAGCACTCCTCCACTAAGGCAGTTCTTTGATGATTTTTAAACCAAGTATTAACACTGATTAAAACGTATGTATTTGGATACGGTTTTGTTTTTTAACCCAAACATGTTTCACTCCAGTTACAGCATCTTCGGGCTTTTATATATCCCAAAACTTACTGTCACCCTCACTCTCTGTCTCTCTCTCTCTCTCTCTCTCTCCACACACACACACACACACACACACACACACACACACACTCACCCACAATACACACACTAAAAAAAAAAAATTGCAGACACCTCTGAAAGATTCAGAACAACCACTGGGAACACCTTCAACTGTTCCACTGTCAGCCATGTTGTTTTTACACCTTCAATTGTTCCATCTGTCCGCCATGTTTGTTTTTACAGCTGGTAAAGCAGTGAAACAGTTACAATGACAGTGACAGTGGCAACTCAAAATATAGTGTTTGACAGTGATGAAGATCATTAAAAGGAATATGTAAGTGAAACATTATGTAAATAGACACACACATAGAATCAAATAATAAGCAGGCATAAAAATAACAAGTTTTCAAATCGTAATTTTGGCTTAAACAATTTATCTACTTTAAGGTATAAGTGGTTGCACATGATAAACTGTGCAACAAAACGGTCACTGTAGAAACACGACACATCAGAAAAACCACACCATGTGGTAAAAAGGTATGAATTCGTAATTTACGTGTTTTTTCAAATATCTGTAATTACTATTTAAAAACTAATAGCTACAATTATACAAACAGCAAAGAACACTCTTTATCTTTAACAGATGTAAAATAAAAGCCCACTGAAGATGCTGCAACTGCAGTGAAACATGTTTGGGTTAAAAAGAAATTTGTGTTTTCCTAAAGGCGGACCCTATCCAAAAACATACGTATTGTTAAAGCAAACACGGAAGGAAAGAGCTTCAAGAGCTTCAACCCCAAGATGATTAAAACTGATTAAATTTAACTAGGAGCTAAATTCTACCACACACTCACTTTTTCATTCCTACCCCCTGTCCATGTTCTACTACTATTTTTCCTTTTCATCCTTTTCCAACTATACAATTCAAATTTACCATCATATATTTTCGTCTCTTTAAACTACGTGAACAATTTTTATTACTTCATCAAACATTATATCAATCTTTTATTCACTTGTGGAGCTAGTAATGAATGACAGTAATGAAAAATTAAGAAAGTCATTCCCTGAGTTGAATTCATAAATGGAGGAAATTTGGTCACTATAAGTGCGAAATGCGTTCAATAAATAATGTAACCGTTGTTTTCTGAAAGCAGGTTGCTTTACTCAAGACTCTGGTACACAGTATTATTCCCTACCCTTTCGGCTACAAAACTCTATTTTCCAACATAATCTCTGCTCAATGCAAGGGCCTCACGCTACCTTGCTGGGAGGGCATGTACGCCCGCGTGGTACCACTCTACTCACCGACGTCGGAGCCAGTTCTTGCTGCATCACTAACCTCCCTATTATCCATGTGCTGCTCTCTAAGCGCTTCAGTCCGGAACCGCGCGACTGCCGCGGTCGCAGGTACGAATCCTGCCTCGGGCATGGATGTGTCTGTTGTCCTTAGGTTTAAGTAGTTCTAAGTTCTAGGGGACTGATGACCTCAGATGTTAAGTCCCATAGTGCTCAGAGCCCTTTGCTTTCCACGGAGTGCCTCCTTCATTGAAGCGAAAAGATGAAAGTTGGAAGATGCGAGATACAGGCTGGGGGAATAGGGATGAACAATGTCCGCAGCTCGTGGTCGTGCGGTAGCGTTCTCGCTTCACGCGCCCGGGTTCCCGGGTTCGATTCCCGGCGGGGTCAGGGATTTTCTCTGCCTCGTGATGACTGGATGTTGTGGGCTGTCCTTAGGTTAGTTAGGTTTAAGTAGTTCTAAGTTCTAGGGGACTGATGACCATAGATGTTAAATCCCATAGTGCTCAGAGCCAGTCAGGGATGAACAGTCCGGTGAAATTTTGTGAGCTCTTCTCGGGAGCACATACTTGCATGATGCCTTGAGTATCCAGGATCCATGTATCAGCTCGTATGAGAGTGTCCGCACGTTCCAACATTGCAGGAGTCACAGCTGTGTGCGGCCGGCCGGCACGCGGGAGATCGGACAAGTTTTGCGCGACCTAATTGCGATGATGACAGACGTCTTGCCCAACGACTCAACGTGATTTTGTCCACAGCCAGGTCTCAGTAGATATTCTGCAGGCACCTGTGCATGTCTGCGACGCTTTGGGTTTTCGCAACTATAAAGAAACTCAGTGATAAGGCTCTACGTGGGACGCACTTCCATTACTAACATCATTTTGAGGGTTACGTATCGCGCCGCCACCTATCGGAAATTCAAGATCTATATCGGCTGAAGCGGGAATATTTCACTATGGCTCACAACAAATTCTGCATTTGTTCAACCGAAAGTCACTGAGAAAAAATGCGTTGCATTACTTAATGAACAGGCCTGTTACAACTGTCCGTCATTGGAATGTGGGGGAGCGTTCCTTTGGTCTTTCAGGTTCGTGTAGCTGACTGCCACCTGGGTGTTGTAGGTTCGATCGTCGGAGGTGAGGTTGGCTACTGCAAGGAAGACGTATTGCAATTAAATTCTTTATTAGAGAACCAAGTTGGAGCAGACACAGGTGGGCTCCATTGTCCGCTGAGGCAAGCCTGTCGTCGAACCATAAACTCTTCGTACCTTGTGCAGCGGAGGCGGCCATGCCTGGAGCCCTCGTGTGGTGCTGCGGCAGCACTCTGATTTGTTGAGGTGGCGGCTAGCTGGTACGTACGTAGCGACACTGAGGCAGGGACGGTGCGTTTAATACACCTGGTGGGCGCGTCAAATGGATTTTATGGACAGACCGGCTGTGTCGAACCTCTGGCTCCCAGGAGTGTGGGCAGCTGCTGCCTGCTGGAGGCTGTCCGTACCAATACACAAGTCCACGGAGCTTGTAGCGAGTCTTCGCAGTCAGTACGTCATCGAGCCATTCTATTTACAATTTCCGGACACCGAGTTGTTCTTCGGACGATTGATGCAATGCTGTGTCGATACCTATACTTGCCCCTCATTAATGTAACGCCGAGGCAGTTAGCAGGTCGAGAGTATCGTCAGCTATGTATGTCTTCAGGGACGTAACTGGATCGCACTATTCAGTCGACACCATTTTAGCATTGAGTTCTGTACGGAACGGTGATGTCATCCATCGTCATCTATTGCTTCGGCACTAGGAAGCACAGTGGCATCAAGGATATCACATTTGTAGACTTCGGATATCTTAATGCTACATGTAATCATGAGGAGGTCTAAACATCCGTGTCAACATGTGCAACTATACACACTGACTATTACTTGCCCAAAGTTAACATTTTCACGCATGTCTACTACAACACATCAGGATCCAGTTTCTCACCGGACGAAGGTGGAGTTGTTCCCGCTTTGTCGTTCGTAAGAGCACGCACTTCGACTTTTTAACTGCAAAAATCGTTTATCAGTGTTTGTCACAGCTTTTGATCCTTCCTACATGAATATTTTGGATGTGATATACAGTAGGTAGTTTAAAATTGTTCACAAAATATATGTACAACATACGTGGTCATCTTTGAAATTGATTTGTCTCCTATATGTCAACGTTATGGGTGTTCGACAGCCGACCACGTTTTCTCTCTCCCAGCAGCTGCCTTCCTTCTCTCAAACATGTAGCTGCCTGTAACGCACAAAATGGATGACGTAATAACTCACTGCACCACTAAAGTTCGTGTGTACTACTGAGTTAACAACATAATCCAGTTCCATCTCAAATGTGTTATGTGGTAATGAGGTGATTTAATAAAACTGCTGTGATAACCAAGGACAGCCAGAATTCAGACACTTGTTTTACACAGCCACGGGAGGTCTAGCCGAGCTTACCTAAATTTGCTTTTTAAAAAATGGGGCTACAAATATTTTATATTTGTTGTGACTTGGCAAGACAGCCAAGCCACTATGATTGGTAGCCGAAAGGCACGCGTTAAGCTCACGCAGGCTGGCGTGAGGTCTGGAACAGTTATAGGAAGTTAGACTTAAGCAAAAAAGGTCGTATCTGTTGGAATACTTAACTTTAATCCATAATTGGTGAACATCGGTCTGACGGTACATGCATCACAAGATAAATAGCAAATGATAATGGCGCCTTGCTAGGTCGTAGCAAATGACATAGCTGAAGGCTATGCTAACTATCGTCTCGGCAAATGAGAGCGTAATTTGTCAGTGCACCATCGCTAGCAAAGTCGGCTGTACAACTGGGGCGAGTGCTAGGAAGTGTCTCTAAATCTGCCGTGTGGCGGCGCTCGGTCTGCAATCACTGAGAGTGGCGACACGCGGGTCCGTCGTATACTAGCGGACCGCGGCCGATTTAAAGGCTACCACCTAGCAAGTGTGGTGTCTGGCGGTGACACCACAATATTTACTACTGATGTGCTAAAACTGATACGTTTTTCAATATTTTGTGCTTTAAAAATACACTGACATTTAGGAAATATTCAATAACAAAATACATGCGACTGTATTGATTTTTTAAGCAGGAGTAATTCACATAACTGTACTAAACGATTATGACTGTAGCTGTACTTCATCTTAGTAATTCCGTATTTATACTGTTAACGTCCCTCGCACTCTAAGTGTCAGAGAAGGAAGCAAAGGATTTTTTCTGAAATCTCCGGCTAGTTACTTTGTTCAAGAGTCCGCGAAAAATCAACAATTTTAGCTGGAACGCATTGTCCCTAATATATATCAAGTGGACGTGAGCGAAGGCAGATGTTATATTTGTAGCTCCACGGACTTGTTACCAGTTGTGACTCGGGATCGCATTGCTGAAGTGTGGCACGTAACAGAAGGTGGCGCAATATCTAATCTCTCTAATGTAGCAGGTTTCTTCTGTTATGGTTCCAGGATGGACCGAGTGTTTCGACAATGCGGGGCAATCGCCTCTGGGTGGTTGGCTGGACGTCAGGTGCAAAGAAACTATTCTTCGGCTGTAACGGAGTCATCAACTCAGCATTTTTATTCAGCAGAATTCATACAGCCGACGTAGACACGTCCCAGTCGCGTGCGATGATGCTCGGGCGGCAGACCTCAACCCTGCAAAACACGGATCAGCATGTGGCGGCAGCTGGCGCAAGGACACCAGGCCGGCAAGGTGGCCACAGTAAAGGGGCAGAGACAGCACGTCGCCAAGAAGGCTACGTGAGGCACTAAGCGACAGCCAGTCGTAAATAGGCATGCCATGCCATAAGGGGTGAATGCAGAGACCAGCCAGCGACGACGTCAGGTGCGGAAAACATCCAGATGCTGACTGTGAACCACAGAGTCCTCGGAGATGTCCAGGACTCGGATGACGTCAGCCTGCAGGAGACCCTAGACGTGTTGGCCAGATCAATTCGCTGCACCTTGAGTTCTAGGCACAGCTAGCGGAGGCAGCGGCCATTTGTAGATTTGTGGATGACCCACATTACATCGGCAGCTGTTGTGGAGTCGTTCTCGGTGTAGTCAGCAACTGACAACAGACACTGTATGGCCGGAATAGCTATTATACGGACCGTTCCTAATTTGAGAGGACGTCGCTTTCAGTGATGAAAAGAGGGCCAAGACAACGCGGCACGAGCTAACCCTGCACTTCATCGCGCCATGCTGGTGTTTTGCATTACGTCTCCTCGCCAGTATTGTCGCCCTGCAGCGGGAATTTGAAGACAACATGCTGCCTCAAAAAGCTATAGGTTGTGAGGCTGGCTGGCTCTGAGCGCTATGCGACGTAACTTCTGAGGTCATCAGTCGCCTAGACTTAGAACTAATTAAACCTAACTAACCTAAGGACATCACAGACATCCATACCCGAGGCAGGATTCGAACCTGCGACTGTAGCGGTCGCTCGGTTCCAGACTGCAGCGCCTAGAACTGCACGGCAACTCCGGCCGGCTAGGTTGTGAGACTTGCTGCGGAAAAGTGTTGGCGCAAAACCTCACTAATAAAGAGAGGCCACTTATGATATCCGTTGGCGACTCACCCTTTGCATTTATTCGCTTCTGAACGATGGCAGAGATCAGGACGCAATCCTGCGATAACACCGAACACGCATCCAGGTCTTGCGGTAGAACAATTTGAAGTGGGACTACCTGAAACACTTGCTAACAAGCTTACCATTAATCTGATGCACTCTGTGATTTTGTCGCGGTGTGTTGCCTGCAGGTCCTAGGCAGAATCATAGGGCTGCTATCCCTGAAATGTGGTTCCAGTAATCGTATTATTGGTTCTTATACTCAGCAGTAAATCTGACAGTGTCAAAATATTTGAAATTGTGTAAATTACTGGCGACTTCTTGTACGGAGAACTATCGACTTTTGTGGAAATGGTGGCTGCTAAGACACTCCTTCCCTGACTGAACGCCCGTTTGTGGGAGATTGTGAAAGAGGCTAGTGATGCCTCAAAGTAGACACCCCGTTAGTTTGTTCCAGTCTTACGGCTGTTGTGACACACGCAAAGAAGCCAGAACCTGTTGAATCCATAGTTCTCCTGTGACAGTCCGCCAGCATGCATCGGCTGCAGATATCGTCTTCCACGAGCCTGCCGCCTGTTTCATCACACTACACCGCAGAGAATGAAGTTACGTAACCTTGTTACTGGATTCTACCGCAGTAATTGTAATATTTTTATTTTGTTTTCCTTTTTTCAAAAAGATGTAACACTTTTATTATTTCAATTTCCTGTTTTTAAAGGAATATTATCATATTCTGTCTTTTACTTAATCTGAGTTTAAGAATTTTACTCTGTTGGGCTAATGTTTTGCAGGGCCGTGGATGGCCGTTGCCCAGGTTGTTAAATTTCCTAAAATTTTATCATCTGGCAATGGCCTGGTTTAAATTTTTGAAGAGCCGTGATTGGCAGTTTCTTAATTTGCTAATATTGTTAGGTTTATTATCTATGGCCAAGTTTTCTTGACTAAAGTGGATTTTAGATGTGAAGGCAGTATGTTAATGGGATGAATTTATAAGTAACTAGCTGTTACCCATAGCTGCGTCAGTAAAATGAAATGAGATGTCTGTATGCCTGTTTTGCTCAGCAGACCCATCCGGGATGTTCGGCTGCTTGGTGCAAGTCATTTTATTTGACTCCATTTCGGCGACTTACTCGTGCTTGATGGTAAAAATGATGATATAAAACACACAAACACACACTTACACACACAGTCCCGAGCAGAGAAAATCCGACACGGATGCGAATCGATCTCGGGACCTCGTGATCAAGGGACATTAAAGCTAACCAAAAAACAACGAACTGTTAACGCTTATCAGCAGTTTTGTTACGATGAGTGGTGGTGACCATACTAAATTGAAATGTGGACTTCCTGAAAGTACCAAATGGCGTTAAAGTGACGAAGTTATAAAATAAGTAATTTGCAGTTCGGTGCAGCGCAAATGTTATATTATTTGTACGTTCAATAGCGTCAGATTTACTGCCTATTACCCGCGGCTGAGCTTGCATATTACAATGCAAGGGCAGCCTCATTAGAAGCCTCCCTCGTTCTACATGTAGAAGTTCAACGTCTGTTCGTGTGTCGTACAGCATTTAAAGGACGGAGTCGCTGTGAGTCTGCCAGCGTCTCAGAAACTGTTCAGACGCGTAACGCTCCGCGGCTAAAAACCGACGGGCTTGTGGCTGCAATTAGAAAAGAAGTGTGGATGAAACACGTTGAGGACTGTATAAATATTGTATTCATTACATTGTGTCGTCTTATGTAGAACCTATCAAACAATAAAAGGACATTCGTAAATATGATAAAGTTCAAAAATCTAAGAGTAAATAGTATTTTCAAACAGTAATTATTGTTCCATATTTCACCTGATATTCTTCAAATCAATAAATATCTTGTACTAAACGCTTTATAAAGTAGCCTGTGTTCTTCCTCAGTGCCCAGTCTATCTTCAGAATCGGTTCAGCGGTTTAGTTGTGAAAGCGTAACAGACAGTGTTACTTTCGCATTTATAATATTAGTATGGATTGTCCTTATTACCCATCATGTTATTAGTTTCATATTGGTCGGGATACCATTTGTAGATCTACATTCTCGTATAAGATTCTAGAAGGTCACCACGTCCTCTTTACCACGCCGTATGTTGGCACTGATAGTTTTTTTCCTGTTTTTCCTAAATACGTAAACCCAAAATTAGAGTACATTCTGTCACTTTCTCGTTCAAGTTTTATTTATGTGCCTGTGGAATTGTCCTTAAATTGTTAATTTTTTTGGTTCACTCTATTTTAGATTTATTAAGCGACAACTTCCGTTAGTTACATTCAGAAAGTTGGCCTATTGTAAAATTGGATGTCTGCACTTTATAATCTATTATAATAAATGTTTTACAAATGGTGGTTGATGTGTACCCGAACTCTAGTCCAGCGCTTCCACGTAATTTATCCTGAGCGCCATTTGAGTAACATCATTCTGATCTCAATACGCGAATATGCAGGGCAAGCAGTGATAAACATTAACAAAATACTGGGAAATGTCGATGTCAATGGCTAAGCGGGCGGGGGGCACAAAGTTGAAGTGTGCCATGTAGACCACTTACACGAGTTCCACGATCAGTGGATCTGTTGTGCAACTCCATCAAGTAGATCTTGCGAATATGGTATAACACAGAAAGCTGTTGACGTAGCCGCTGTTGAGCTGCAGCTCGCCGCAGCGGGGGCGGGTCCCGCTAAGCTGGGCCAGCGGCCGGCCGCTGCACGCTTGGGTGCAGCCGCTGCGGCGGGGCGCCTGGATACCCCATCAGGGCGGCGGCGGGCGACCAGTCGCGGCCTCATTACCGAGGAATCACTGGGCCGGCGGCAGCGGCCGCCCACTGGTCGACAAGCCGCAGCCGGGGGCGGCGGGGGGCGTCGCGGGGCGCCACGCGCAAACGCTGGCTCAGCACTGGGGAGCGGGCGGCGACAGCCAGGTGGCAGGCGGATCACTGTCGAAAAACCTCCACCGGCAGTCTCTGCACTATAATAATACAGTACCACGAAAAGAACGAAAGACGGAAAGATCTGGAGAAGACTGGCGCTTGGTGCAGGCATTGGCAGATGGCCAGCGAAATAAGAAAATGTAGCCTACAAAGGCACAACATGACATCCTGCTTTAGTATTTTGTGAATAAAACAGTCCAGACCAAGTTTTGTCTAACTATAATGGGTGATCACTCCAGATCGGTACGCCAATCGGGAAAAATAGCCGTAAGCCCACCCACGCCCCAGATCGAAGGTACTGTACCGCCTCCTGGAAAGTGTTCTAAAAACCGTAGTAAAATGGTACGACAACAACTGAACTGTGTCAATAATGAACAAAACCATGCGTGTTTATGCATGTAAATGTATTATCAATGTTCGAAAATTGTTTTTGAACGAGAACTCTTCACCTTCACTGCTTCTGAACATAAAATATTAATAATAGGTATATTTCAGCGTAAGAAATATTAAGAATAACATTGATTATGAGTATATCGTGTTCTGGAGTTTCTATATAATTGTGTGATAAAAGACTTGGACGAAAAAACGATCACTCTGGTGTCAGTTCTCCAACCTGTTAGATGCTGTTGTACGCCTTTGCTTCTGAACGCACGGTTTTGTTAATTTTATCTAAGTACTTTCAGGTTTTATATATAAAAAGTATTTGTCTTGTAATTTCATTTCATACATCTGCCTCCATGTAAACACAATTAAGTGGATATGATTAATTATCGTTGAAATTCAAGTTTTCCCATTCTTCATCTGCCATTGTTTTGTCGTAATGGTACAGTGGCAGCCATTAAGTGAAACATGAATTTCGGTCTTCACCCACAAGAAAACAGAAAAAATAATTAAATACTTGACTATTCATAAAAGAAAAACATTTTTTGTAGAAAAGTTTTCATTAAATATAAACGACGAACGGAAAGATAATAAATAGTACTACGAGGCTCAGGCTTGCTTATGAGTAAATAGCTGACTGGTAAAAATCTTGTTTTCAATGCCGTAAATATTATTCAGATCATAATTGATAGTATAAAAAGTCAATTTTTAATGAAGAATTTACGTAACATTGAAAATAATAGGGCAGCTACTTAGGTGATTTTATGGTGTCTCTTTATCGGGAATTAACTACTACAATTTTAAATAAAGCCGTATGTGTTGACAACGTAAGTAAATTGTTACAACCTAACCTAGTACTTTTACTCCGAATTATTTCCCTACGAAGCAACATTCATGATTGTTAGCAGATATTTTACCAGCTACGAGGATTGTCCGAAATATACGCGACGTCACGACTTACAAATATTTTCATTCACGCTTCCAAACGTAACAAATCGATACCTCTTCTACATAAAGAGAGAGAGAGAGACAGAGACAGAGACGATATAATACCCATTTGTACGCTGCTACGAGAAGTCCATAACTGCCTGCTACACATCCTCGTCCGAGACAGAAATCGCCGACTCTTCAACGCCTCTTCAACGGACGAAAGGTGCGACAATCGATGGAGAGACGGTAGGACTATAGGGAGGGTGCTCACCTGTCCCCAGCTTCAGTTGGCGAAACTTCTGCGTTACATTTGCGATGTGGGGACGTACGTTATCATAAAGCAGCAGCACTCCATGTCACAGTTCTCCCGGATGTTTCGGTTTAATTGCTCCATGTATATTCCTCATTCTCCGGCGGATGTCTAGCGATGTTCGTCTTTCGCCAGCCAAGAAAAGAATAACTGCATGTTCGTCTTGTTTGGACGCAGTTGGTTATAACGTCATCATAGTTCACATTTCTGCGTTCACAACACGTATGTCACGAATACACGAATCTACATCTACATCTACATGGTTACTCTGTAATTCACACTTAAGTGCCTGGCAGAGGGTTCATCGAACCGATGTTCATACTACTTCTCTACCATTCCACTTTCGAACGGCGTGTGGGAAAAATGAACACCTAAATCTTTCCGTTCGAGCTCTGATTTCTCTTATTTTATTATGATGATCATTTCTCCTTACGTAGGTGGTTGTCAACAAAATATTATCGCATTTAGAAGAGAAAGTTGGTGATTGAAATTTCATAAATAGATCTCGCCGTAAAGAAGACCGCCTTTGTTTCAGTGACTGCCACTCCAACTCGCGTATCATGTCAGTGACACTCTCAGCCCTATTGCGCGATGACACGAAATGAGCTGACCTTCTTTGCACTTTTTCGATGGCCTTCGCCAATCCTACCTGGTAAGGATCCCACACCGCGCAGCAATATTCCAGCAGAAGAGGGACAAATGTAATGTAGGCTGTCTCTTTAGTGGGTTTATCGCATCTTCTAAGTGTTCTGCCAACAAAGCGCACTCTTTGTTTCGCCTTCCCCACAATATTATCTATGTGTTCTTTCCAATTTAAGTTGTTCGTAATTGTAATTCCTAGGTATTTAGTCGAATTGACAGCCCTTAGCTTTGTGAAATTTATCGTATAACCAAAATTTATCGGATTTCTTTTAGTACCCGTGAGGATGACCGCGCACTTTTCTTTGTTTAGCGCCAATTGCCACTTTTCGCACCATACAGAAAATCTGGTTCAATTGGTTCAAATGGCTCTGAGCACTATGGGACTCAACTTCTAAGGTCATCAGTCCCCTAGAACTTAGAACTACTTAAACCTAGCTAACCTAAGGACATCACACACATCCATGCCCAAGGCAGGATTCGAACCTGCGACCGTAGCGGTCGCGCGGTTCCAGACTGTAGCGCCTAGAACCGCTCGGCCATCCCGGCCGGCCCAGAAATTATCTCTAGATCATTTTGTAGTTGGAATGCTACACTAATTTGTTGCCCATGTTTTAGTGCTGACATAACAGCATCGGAGTCTCGCTATGTTGCATACACGCTGCACGAACACCCTCAGGCGCAAAGATTTTTATCGACCATTATACAATGCGAACTTAAGTACAACAGTAAGTTTCGCATAATGTGTCACTGCGATGTAACACAGCTCCATGCGGCTTGAACCGTACGTAGAAAGAACTGCTATGGTATAGTACAGAAGGTAATGGAAATACAATGAGACGAACTGGAATGACACTTTTATACACACATAAGAATCACTCAGAAACCACAGCGATTTTAGGTGGTCCCTTGGACATCACTAAAGGTAGGACAGCGTTCCGAATAGGAAGCGAGATTACACTTACGGCAATGCATGCTCTTCAACGGTCTCCCGTGCTGGCCACGAGGCAGGCAGGGATTTTTTGTGGTAGAACTTTGCAATTCCTCCGCCAAAGCGGTTCACAACTGCTGGATGGTCGTTCGTGCATGTAGAAATGCTGCAACACATCTCCCCAACACATCCAACAAGTGTTCGATGGGATTTAAGTCGAGGGCATCTGAAAACCAATCCATTGCCGAATATCCTCTTGTTTCAAAAGCTACTCGCCCCACGCTACTCGGTGCAGTCGACCATTCTCATCCATAAAAAATTGACCTGATGCGACTAGGACTCATGCGCTGAGGGTTCCGTACAAACATAATGATGTACACAGACATTTCATTCATTCCGGAAATCGAGAATCTCGAACATTTTTACCTGTTATCGACATTGATACTGGCAAGATATCGATCCCAGGGATTCCAGCATTTTAGAGAACGTTTTAATTTCAGTAATGCTACATACAGTCATGCAGTAGGTAGTCGACCATTATCAGAATAATCAGTAGTTCTAAGTTCGGGCTGACTGGGTTGCAACATTAAGAATCTTACAACAGGCAAGTAACGTTCTTATTGCTCATATGACGCGTTTGGGAATTTATCAGACTTCTGATGTCCAGGAACGATTACTGCATATAGATATGGAGTATCAAGTTGTGCGTGAAAGAAACATTCGCAGACTAGTCATATAAGCAACAAAGTCATCAATCTTTGTATGGTGTTTTATTTTGAACATTGCGACCCAACCTGCCTGAATGCAGAACTGCGTGAAAAGAATCTTTTTCTTGTGATGTAATTACAAATCAACAACTTTCGATAGTTTCCTTTACTTACGCTGTGAAACCTTACTTCTTACCCAGTTTAATTAATGTAGACCAAGGGGAAGTACCCTACAGGTTTTGATGAATGAGTTTGCGAGTATCAAAATATGTAACATAAATGGCCGGAGCTTTTGATTTCATTGACTTAGAAGGTTCAATATTTACATAGCCAAGGGACCGAAGACAGTATGTGACAGATTTCAGCCTGATATGCCTATCCGTTCATGAGGAAAAGGCTTTTTAACAGTCGGACAGACAGACAGTCAGACGGACAAGGTTTGTAGGTCAACAGGCCTATACAACAAAGTGCCTTCCCACACCGCAACATCTGGACCAGCAATATGATCCTGTTCAACAATGTTCCTGGGTGCTTCCGAATCACTACTCACGCAAAATCTGCACTCATCCGAGAAGAGCACACTACCCACTCCTCGTTGATCTATCTCTATACTACTAGTACCATCGTAGGCGGTGCTGCCAACGTGCGGGTGTCAACGGAACACAATCCATTGATCATAGGACAAACAGACCACCCCGTGCAGTCACCGTGCCACTGTATAACATGAGACTGCGTATCTTGTAGTCCTGTTAAATTTGGTTGCAAAGGCACCAGCTGTTTGAGCTGGGTCCTTTGTTACCTGTTGCACAGAGCACGATCGTGGTTGACCACCTCCTCCACTTCGCTCAGTGGTGCTTGAGCTACTAAATGCTACCGGTACACGTGAAACTACGTTGCGAGCAATACCAGACGTCTCGGGTACATTCGTCACACTTCCAGCTTCCCGATGATTTTTCTCCTGGTGAATCGATCCAAATGTTGTCTCCGGGCCATTCTGTAATGAAGAACACCATGCCAGCGCACCATAACTGCTCGGTGATTGCAGACACTGCCGTTTCCCGTTCCCTCAACTGACTCATGTTACGAGGCCAGCCACATTTCGCGCTATAGTTACCTTGAAGTGAAACCGTGTAACATCCAACTTTCAGTGCAAGTCTGGGAAATTTCTGGCAACATGCTCCCGCAGAGTATTTAACGTATGATGTAATTTTACCTATCCTGTCCTCAAGTTTCTCAGAGCAGTGAATTGTTATCGGTTTCGCCCTAATTAGGCAACTTAAGATTTAAAACGAAAGAACAAGAAGACTGTTATAACCAGGCACATCAGCTATCGCAGTTAGTTACAAAAGTCTTCCTGTAATTGAGTTTTAAATCTGAAGATAGTCGAATTATCTATAAATTTGTAATAATAGTTAAACAAATTGTGGTCTAGAACTGTTTTCTCCATAAGCAGTAGCCTATTGCTCATAAATAACAGAAAAGACCGTTTATTGTATAATTACACTACTGCTGCACAATCACTGTGCAGTGCCTCTCCAATCGTTTGGAAAGAGCTTGTACCAGTCTACAGGGAGGTTATGATTAGCAAGCCGTTGGGATTTAGAATTAACTTCCAGTTTAATTCTTACCACGCAAAGTATCGGTTTCAAACCTATTTACAGGGTCTCAGCGATTAATAAGGAGGCTGGGAAGAATGCACAAAAGATTAAAACTGAATTAAAAAGAACAGGTTAAAGACTGGCAGAGAGAGATGTTTTATTGATATTATCTCACAGATACGAAACGAGAACTTGCTTCCTGACATTGTCCATAATAAGAAACACAGGATATACTTACGTACACATCACCAAAAGTTAATATAATGGTATAACTAGAAACAAGGCTACTTAAAGAGATGCAACACTGGTACTGTGCCGGGGAGAAGGTGCGTGAAGGGTATGCTAGAGAGAGAGAGAGAGAGAGAGAGAGAGAAAGAGGGATGGAGAGGGAGTATGAAACCCATGAGATATTGAACGACATGACAAAGAGATTGGTTGTGGTGATTGATTTCTTCCCAGATGGATGGCGCTTCAACCATCCAGCCAGAGAGTTTCAGTGTCACATGCACTCTGTAAAAATGGGCACATATGCATACAAGTGGCATATCGATGTTCATAGTGATGAACAGGCAAGGTGTTACTAGCTATTAGGCTGCAAATGCCTTGAATAACGTGCGTTCGTGGCGGCAGTCGTGGGTCCAGATCGAAACATGAGAGAGTTGGGGTGGATGTACCATTTCCGAGACCAAATAATAGGGTTGTTGCCAACTACAGGGAGAAGTGTGCCAAGGACTACGCCACGTAGCGCTCTGTATGAAAATCACTGGCTGTACTGTATGCAGTCTGTGGCTAGTTTGCATTGTTGTCTGCCATTGTAGTGTTGGGCAGCGGCAGCTGGAGGTGAACAGCGCGTAGCGTTGCGCAGTTGGACGTGAGCCGCCAGCAGTGGTGGATGTGGGAAATGAGATGGCGGATTTTTGAGTACAGAATGGATATTATGAACTGCTATGTATATTATGCTTTTTCAACACTATTAAGGTAAATACATTGTTTGTTCTCTATTAAAATCTTTCATTTGCTAACTATGCCTATCAGTAGTTAGTGCCTTCCGTAGTTTGAATCTTTTATTTAGCTGGCAGTAGTGGCGCTCGCTGTATTGCAGTAGTTCGAGTAACGAAGATTTTTGTGAGGTAAGTGATTTGTGAAAGGTATAGTTTAATGTTTGTCTGGGCCATTCTTTTGTAGGGATTTTTGAAAGTCAGATTGCGTTGCGCTAAAAATATTGTGTGTCAGTTTAAGCACAGTCGTGAATTATTGTCCTAAGGGGACGTTTCATATGTCGACCCTTAGCCGAGGATACCTCACTGGAATCTTCTGATTTTTTTCTTGTAGTTTGTGTAATTAGTGTAGATTTTGTTTATTGCTAGTGCGTAATTGTATTGAGAATCTCCTTTGTAGTTGCAGTCTTTCATTGTTGTACAGTAAAACAGTTGAGGGAATTGATCACGTCTTTTGCTAACAGAGGTTACACACACTCTGCCTCGGTTCGAGCTGCCAAAAAGCGGTTCCTACTATTTTCCTACACCTCCACGAGGCAGAAGAAGAAACTGTTGCAACTTGGAGAATTTTTAACGAACTTTTCCGTTTTGAGCATCTATTTCGTATTTCTGTTCCTAAGAACTGCAGGAATCAGTTTAAAAGGTCTTCTTTATCTTGGGATTTTTGCTAAGAGGTTGCATTCCAACTGAAATTTAATAGAAAATAAAATGAAATGCTCAAAAGTGAAGTCACTTGTGTTTTGATCATAAGAGAAGGATCCAGAATGCGTAACGAGATAGACTCTCTCTTGCTATGAAGCCTTTCATAGGGAAACAAGCATACGTGCCGAAGTGTGGCAAGCTTGTTGAAGATCGTTGTATAGCGATTGGAAGCAGTTGCATTCAGTAAATACCTGTGAGTATACGTACGAAACAATAAAAGTGGTACGACCCCTAAAATTAATCTTTCCTGATCGTCCCTGGTTATAACGGCTCCAAACAGCCGAACTCGCCCACGTATTTGACAAGCGAATGTGGTTCCTTTGTTTTATAAATGAAGTGTTCCATATTTCCAGAAGATTCGTAAACGACATCTACAGTCTGTCGAAACCTATCATTGAGGAAATAAAAATATTTCAACACGCTTTCTTGGCTGCAAAAATTCTTTTTTGTCGTAAGACTAATCCTTGAAAGGAGCTAACTGATTCTAATTGGAAGTATCCTCATGCGGTGTCGTCCACCCACGAAGGAAGTATGTTAGAAAGTAACAGTTCTCCCGATACTGGAGTAACGTTTGACGCTCAGGGCCATTAGCAAACAGAGTTGAGAAAGGAAACAGAAAGCTCGGAAAAAGTAAGCGTGTTTCTTTGTAGGTTAGTATGTGCGAAAGAATTAACTCCGGTTGCAGACGTCAAATGGGAGAAATTATGTTTCACGGTGTGTTTCGCAGTTGAGATTCCGAGTGCGTACATTATTAGAAGGGCAAACAAATGTATTGCTGTCTCCGACTTATGGTATCGGAAAGGCCATGAAAGTAAAAGAGGAGAGAGTCTGGTTTATACGGAAACTTTCGACAGCCCTTATTCCTTTCCCGCGCACCAATCTTGACTGGAGCGGGAAAAGAAGATATTATAGTGGTGGAAAACGTACGCTCACCCACACGCCATAGTCTGGTTAGATGAGTATTGATGTAGATCCGGAAGAGTACGTAACTGGCGTTGGACACGAATGAAATATTAGCGATCTTCCTGCTGCGCCAGATTTAACTGCCGTTAACGCAGACAATATTTTATCAAATAAAGTCGCCGAGAGAAATTTAGTTCTCATTAGTATAATGTTTCGGAGCACTAACAAACAGTGGTGCAAAATGATTTCTTTTCGTAGCTTTCTGGAACTGGAAGAGAGCTGTAGGAAAGACTCACAATGAGTCAACAACGAAACAAGCCGCTGGAGTGTTTCTGATTTCATAGAGGTCCACACTTCAGTGGTTCCTACAGTTTTCAGGCGAAAGAGTAATGAAGCGAAGCAACACTAATTTTTAAGCTTTCTCGCTGGATGAGTGCTCACGCTATTCCTATTATTACTGATCAGCAAAAATACGCACAGGTGTGGAAACGGTGGGCAGGAGCAAAAGGAAAATGTTCGCCAATAATCACTATGTTGTTCTGAAATAGATAGTGACTGTTGCTGGAATACGGACGAACGTGCAATTACATATTACAAAACAACTTCCACTAATGGCGATCATTCATTTGCAGCTGGTACGTGGTACTTACTGGAATTAAGGACAACGTAGAAGCGGGGACCGGCCAATATAACTTTCTTTTCACACAACCTGTTTATTTAACAATATATATAATTTTCTTTAACGAATGAACAAATTTGCTAATTCTTTTAGCCTTAACCCTTAAGTTGAATATGCTTTTGCAAAAGAAATCTGAAGTGCTGTATTGCAAAAGAGCAAACAATATGACAATGATTACAAGACGACCGGACCTGCAGCCCGCCCGTTATTGGGTGAAACAGCGGTGTATACTGCCGCTCTGGACACAGTCTGTCTTCTTAAACGCCCTTCTGCAACACATGGAAACTGTATAAGTACCATTGATGACAAGAGTGATTCAATTACTCAAAACAGATGACGTAATATTTAATTTGAAAGCTGTGTGTCGAAAGGTTCGGGGTTAAGACGTGCACCTGTGCTTAAAGGTTAAATAATATGACAACGATAAAGCTTACTTCAAAGCAACCAATCTCTTAATTTCAATCGGCAACCAAGCTGCGACTGGATCCCAACTCGTCCCTTCTGACAAATGTATTTTGACTAAAGCCCTGGTGATAGTTGGCTGTTAAAATTTTCATAGTTACACTGATTGTCAGTTATTAAGACCTCTCTGAAGGAACGTCTTAAACCATCACTTGTGAACACTTATTACAAGAGAACTGACTCGGCGGAGCCACAAGCCCAACTAAAATACATCAACAATGACCTGGTCTTTCAAACACATCAACGAACAGCTTAGTACAACAGGTTGTTTAGATTATAACTAATGACTGAGAAATGTAATTACAATCAAAGCATTGAACCAGTTAATAGTTAAATCTAACCACAAGGTCACCTTATCCTAAGATTCTGTTTCCAAATTCACCTTATCCAAATACGTGGCACCGCAACTTTGAGTGTATCTCAAATAATACTGTATGAATTACATTAGTACGATATTTATGAAGTGCCGAGTTCACTGTGTATTCTTTGAAACAGTTGGCAATACTGTTCCCGATTATTTCGCGCCAGTTTCTCACACACACGTGTTTGTAAGACATACTAGTGATGTTTCGAGTTTCAGTAAAACAGTGTACCTTATTTTCTGTAGTAATGGAAAACGTGAGTGCATTGGAGATCAGCCATATACATAGCAGGAAGAAGACAAGAGATCCTTCAAGACGGAAAAAGAATACAACTAAACGGAACAGGTAAACACGCTTACCTATATTTTGCTTCAACTTAACCTTTTGTGTACCTCAGTCTTTCTCTATAAATATTGGTGTTGGTTAGATTTATTTTGTAAACCATAGCACCGCCTTACTCTTAATCATTCGTTTCAGGAATGTTTCAAAACCATGCCCACTTTCAAACACGCGAAAACTGTCTTCCAGTGCAATGAACTTAAAATGCAAGATGTAAGACGTTTTCATCAAGCGTATTATGGGCTTAGTGGCAAGGTGAGACCAGATGAATTTCTTCTGAGATACACAACTCAAGAAGCGCCTAAAAGAGAGACAGCTGTGAAACCGAACAGTTCCAGGAAATGCATGTCTGTCAAGTATTTCATCAGAATCATGTCTGTCAAGTATTTCATCAGAATCAAGGCAAGCAGTGGGCCCACATTAGCGCAGATTTGCCAGAAGACCTTCTTATCAATGCTGGGCATAGGCAAGGAGAGAGTGAAAGGAGTGTGTAAGAAATAATTCACCACAGGTCTGTCACCAAAGGAGAATGGAGTAGGTGACACGAGATCTCCCAAGTATCTCAAAATACAAGAAGGGGTTAAAGTCTTCATTGAAAAACTACAGCCAGTTGATTCTCACTACTGTAGACGCAAATCTACAAGACTGTACTTGCTTAAGGAACTAAGTATTTGCAAATTATGGTGAAGTTATAATTCAGGAGCCTTCCCGGAAATGAAAGTGAAGTACGATTATTTCAGAACAATTTTTGTGAGTGATTGTAATATTAGTTTCAAGACACCAGCTACTGATATATGTTCTGAATGTCAGTTCTTTGTCCAGCAAATCAAGTCAGCCCACCTGTCACCGAAAGTAAAGTTATCTGCAATGACACAATTTCGTGTGCATAAGCTCAAAGCGGTTGCTCTTAAAGCCCTGCTACAGAATGAAGAGTCAGCGGTGATCAAATTTTCTTTCGACTGTCAGAAGAATATGATCATGCCCAAGCTACCAGATCAAGCGGCATATTACTCCAGGCAGTTATATTCATATAACCTTACAATCTGCAGAGGTGGGTCAAAATCTCCTCAGAACAAAGAAACGGTTACGATCTATAACTGGCTCGAACATGAACGTCCCAAAGGGTGCAATGAAATTGTTTCCGCTTTACACTGCCACCTGAACCATTTTAATCTACAGGAGGTTACAACTGTTGAACTGAATACAGACGGATTCCCTAGCCAAATTAGAACTGCAGTGGTTGGAATGCTGTGTTATTGGTTGAAGCTTGAATCTTCCAGTAACATTAAGGAAGTACATCTATAACGTTTCCTGTTGTTGGGGATTGTTTCCTGACTCCAGACCGTGCATTTGGAAGAATAGAGCAGAAGACACGGAAAAGAAACGTCATTGTTGATCCTGCAGAATACATTGAACTGTCTGACGAAGAAGGTACTGTTCTAAGGCTTGCAAGTGATCTCCCAGTACAACACTGGAAACATTGTGTATCTTAAATAAATAAACCTCCAAGCGGATGGCATATCCGACTTCACCAGTGTAAAAGAATTATCTTCAAGAAAGGCACGTCTGCAGTTTTGGTTAGAGGTGAGCCCAATTATAGATGTGACATTGGTGTTTTTTTCCTTGTGTCTTGAGGAAATATCAGGAAATTGACAATATTACCTTAAGTACTCTACCGAAAGGTGTGCCACTAAAAACCGGAAAAATTAAAGGATATCGATAAACTGCTCACGAAACGGTTTGACAAAGCGTGGCAGATTAATGAGGACGTCATCTTGTATTCCAGCCTGATGAAAGAGGAACATGCAGAGAATGAAGATTGCGCAGAACAGTTAAAGGAAAGGGGAAATGAATGTGGTGATGAAGAAGACACTGAATTCAGATTATGAATGATTTGCTGTTAAATCAGCACTTAGATTATTTCCTGGATACACATTATTACACTTTTAAAAACATGTAGGAAAGTAATGTGTATCGTGCAACATTTACTTGTCATTTTTGGAAAATTTTAGTACATTATGATTGATATTGAGTTTAATTATTGGCATTTCATATTTTTATATACTGTTGTTGTTGTTGTGGTCTTCAGTCCCGAGACTGGTTTGATGCAGCTCTCCATGCTACTCTATCCTGTGCAAGCTTCTTCATCTCCCAGTACCTACTGCAACCTACATCCTTCTGAATCTGCTTAGTATATTCATCTCTTGGTTTCCCCCTACGATTTTTACCCTCCACGCTGCCCTCCAATACTAGATTGGTGATCCCTTGATGTCTCATAACATGTCCTACCAACCGATCCCTTCTTCTGGTCAAGTTGTGCCACAAACTTCTCTTCTCCCCAATTCTATTCAATACTTCCTCATTAGTTATGTGATCTACCCATCTAATCTTCAGCATTCTTCTGTAGCACCACATTTCGAAAGCTTCTATTCTCTTCTTGTCCAAACTATTTACCGTCCATGTTTCACTTCCATACATGGCTACACTCCATACAAATACTTTCAGAAATGACTTCCTGACACTTAAATCTATACTCGATGTTAACAAAATTCTCTTCTTCAGAAACGCTTTCCTTGCCATTGCCAGTCTATATTTTATATCCTCTCTACTTCGACCATCATCAGTTATTTTGCTCCCCAAATAGCTAAACTCCTTTACTACTTTAAGTGTCTCATTTCCTAATCTAATACCCTTAACATCACCCGACTTAATTCGACTACATTCCATTATCCTCGTTTTGCTTTTGTTGATGTTCATCTTATATCCTCCCTTCAAGACACAATCCATTCCGTTCAACTGCTCTTCCAAGTCCTTTGCTGTCTCTGAAAGAATTACAATGTCATCGGTGAACCTCAAAGTTTTTATTTCTTCTCCATGGATTTTAAAACCTACACCAAATTTTTCTTTTGTTTCCTTTACTGCTTGCTCAATATACAGATTGATTAACATCGGGGAGAGGCTACAACCCTGTCTTACTCCCTTCCCAACCACTGCTTCCCTTTCATGTCCCTCGACTCTTATAACTGCCATCTGGTTTCTGTACAAATTGTAAATAGCCTTTCGCTCCATGTATTTTACCCCTGCCACCTTCAGAATTTGAAAGAGAGTATTCCAGTCAACATTGTCAAAAGCTTTCTCTAAGTCTACAAATGCTAGAAATGTAGGTTTACCTTTCCTTAATCTTTCTTCTAAGATAAGTCGTAAGGTCAGTATTGCCTCACGTGTTCCAGTATTTCTACGGAATCCAAACTGATCTTCCCCGAGGTCGGTTTCTACTAGTTTTTCCATTCGTCTGTAAAGAATTCGTGTTAGTATTTTGCAGCTGTGGCTTATTAAACTGATTGTTCGGTAATTTTCACATCTGTCAACACCTGCTGTCTTTGGGGATGGAATTATTATATTCTTCTTGATGTCTGAGGGTATTTCGCCTGTTTCATACATCTTGCTCACCAGATGGTAGAGTTTTGTCAGGACTGGCTCTCCCAAGGCCGTCAGTAGTTCCAATGGAATGTTGTCTACTCCGGGGGCCTTGTTTCGACTCAGGTCTTTCAGTGCTCTGTCAAACAATTCACGCAGTATCGTATCTCCCATTTCATCTTCATCTACATCCTCTTCCATTTCCATAATATTGTCCTCAGGTAGATCGCCCTTGTATAGACCTTCTATATACTCCTTCCACCTTTCTGCTTTCCCTTCTTTGCTTTGAACTGGGTTTCCATCTGAGCTCTTGATGTTCATACAAGTGGTTCTCTTATCTCCAAAGGTCTCTTTAATTTTCCTGTAGGCAGTATCTATCTTACCCCTAGTGAGATAAGCCTCTACATCCTTACATTTGTCCTCTAGCCATCCCTGCTTAGCCATTTTGCACTTCCTGTCGATCTCATTTTTGAGACGTTTGTATTCCTTTTTGCCTGCTTCATTTACTGCATTTTTATATTTTCTCCTTTCATCAATTAAATTCAATATTTCTTCTGTTACCCAAGGATTTCTACTAGCCCTCGTCTTTTTACCTACTTGATCCTCTGCTGCCTTCACTACTTCATCCCTCAAAGCTACCCATTCTTCTTCTACTGTATTTCTTTCCCCCATTCCTGTCAATTGTTCCCTTATGCTCTCCCTGAAACTCTGTACAACCTCTGGTTCTTTCAGTTTATCCAGGTCCCATCTCCTTAAATTCCCACCTTTTTGCAGTTTCTTCAGTTTTTATATACTATGTCTGAAATATTTTGTGATTTCAAATAACGTAAATAATAAAGGACCATCGATAATAGTTCCTGTTGATGACGAAAATTGTCATTATTAAGTTTTACTACGTTTGCCAAACCAGCCGTTATTCATGATGATAGTTCCCAATAACCTCCTTATCCAATGTCAAGTTCCAAAACACGCCTTATCCATTCTTAATTTGTAAATGTCTTCCTTACATGTCATGAATTTTATGTAGCTCTGAGATATATCAATATATATAAGTACTTCGATGTAACAAAAATGAATAAATACATTTATTTTAATGAAGGCGAGCAAGAAACTTTTTTTTCGTTTCCTGAAAAATTTGCGAAATGGATTAGTCGGATTTTGGAACCGTGCGCCTCATATACACTCGTAAACTCACAACCTCATTAGCAAACATTCTGAAGTAATAGGGTCTAGTATATGAAACAAATAAGTTCCCATTGAAACATATTTAAACCCCTCAATAGAAAAAAGAGACAAATTCGAGGAAATAGGCGTAAAGGTATGCCAACCCAAATGTCAAAACTCTAATGCAGTGTATTTTGGAATGAGTAGCAAAAATTTTATTACAAGATGTAAAGAAGGTATCAGACGTTGGATGTATGGCACTACTCACACCACATTTGGAGAACATTTAAAAGAACATAACCAGCACCCCACAGATATTGAGCAAGGCATGGAAATTATAAGTGGAAATAACCACAAAAATTATCTGATTTCATTGCAAAAAAAATTATTACACTCAAAATGCCATAGCAGAGGGCAAACCACTGATAAATGACCAAACACCTGCCGGCCGGAGTGGCTGAGCGGTTCTAGGCGCTTCAGTCTGGAACCGCGCGACCGCTATGGTCGCAGGTTAGAATCCTGCCTCGGGCATGGATGTGTGTGATGTCCTTAGGTTAGTTAGGTTTAAGTATTTCTAAGTTCTGGGGGACTAATGACCTAAGATGTTAAGTCCCATAGTGCTCAGAGCCATTTGAACCATTTTTTGAACCAAACATCTACAGACAACAACACACATCTATACCTGAACAAAGAGCTAGCATATTCGCAAACGCATGAACACACAAGAAAATCACAAAATACATCCTACAGTTGAGAATACTTCATAGCATAAAAAAGTTATTACGGTCGAGAAGAGTGTGTGCTATAGTGTCATGTGCTGAATAGTGTTAAGGCTACAGGTAGGGTAGCAGCTTCACCAGCAGTCAGTAAGAACACACGTAGTATATCAACATGCAAAATAAGCAATACAAAATTATGTTGAACGAAAGGTGCCTCTGTTAAAATTACTTGTAACTTACATGCACAATATCAGAGTATTTAAGTTGAAAGTGCCGCAAACAAATGAAAATGTATATATATATATTTCAATACACTGATCATAAGCTAATTGACTGAGGAAAAACATATCTGTCAAAATAAATATTGCCTCTATTTGGCTTCAAACACATGGTCCTAATCTAAAAACCATTAATATAATATAAATAGCAACTGAAGACTAACAAATCATCAGTATTAAAGACGTTACGACTACCAATGTTTTGTATGTACCTGTTTCCTTTTTCAGGCAGTAATGTGGATCCTTATCGACAAGAAACTAATCATAGACTCCGATCCTTTTTGCGTAAGAGAATTAAGTCAGTGTGATGAATTATACATAATCTATGTTTAGAGAATGCGTGTTCGTTCTTACAGATTAGTTATTCGCTCTTCCAAACAGTCTTCATCCTTGAGTACAATGCCGTTCCGTAATTCTAGAATCACAGTCGTAAGTGATTTACGTCTATACTGCTGTCCCTCTAAAAAAGTGATGTAACTTGAGCCATTACTTTTCAATGCTATTACCATCTACTGAAATAAAATTATCCTAAATGCTTTTTTTCCAAATACAAGTAAAAACTAGATTTCGTGGCACCACCTGATTAGCATTGGTATAATGTACACTTAAGTCTACACAACGCTGTCAAATGTGAGCCTAAATGAATTCTTCATTTCCCATGTTCCGTGGCCTAAAGTTGTTATACGTTCACTGTGAATCACAGATAAAGATTTTGTGTACGTCTAAAGGCACAGAATGGAATGTAAGCAACTGTAATTTCCGCGGTGTTTAGAGATTGGTGCATTAGAAGAATAACTGGATGTGTATGTTTCGTCGAGAGGTAAATTCTGCAACGTGTCGTTCACCTGGTGGCGCCTGGGACTGCACCCATGTGGAAAGTGTCTTTCAGTCTGCTCATCGAGCCACAAAAGTGGGCTTTTGTTGCACTCACTGGAAAACTGCAGCTATGCTGTTGTAGCTGTAATATCGCCGCAAATCATCAGCTTGCTTTTGTTTGGCGGTTTACGCCCGCTATGAGTGGAATTTAATTAATTTTCATCCCAAACAATCCGCTTGGTGGTTGAAAAGTTATTCACAACATAACTAAAGAGCATGAAACGGCGTTTGTGGTGGTAAACGAAGAGATTATTTCAGTAGTCTGGGTTTCCGACGAATATTCGCTGTCGCAGAAAATGCATATCTCGTCGCACATCAGAATCAATTCAAAATCACAATTTCGTAGATTTTCGCAACAGATTTGCTTATTATTGGGGGACGTCCATTGATTACATGAGAGGTTTTCTTAAAATTGGGACCCCGTCCGCTCTTGGAGAGCTTTGGTGGCAGCTCTCTATGAAACCCTCCACCCATCACCTGACGTTTACCCTGTAGTCGGGTAAAATTAAACTGAAAGTAATTTTTTCTATTTATTTTAAACATTGATTGAAACAATTTAGTAAAAATCATGTTTCATGTATAAAGTGCATTAAAATGTGCTTTAAACACGTGTTTAAATGCACTTTGTTGTAAACATGCCAACTCTGAAAAATATTCAGACGAACAGACACAAAGAGACAGGCAGACAAAAGGGCTCCACGGACCGTTAAAGAATTGAGCTTTTATTGGTATATTATATACATTAAATGTTATGGAAACTTTACTTTGCACATGAAAGATAACAATGTTTGTACCTTCCTTTGAACCGTATGATTACGTAGAATCTTTATTGTTGAATTGAGCTTGGCTCTCTTCCACAAACGATTAACTTCTAGTTTCGATTGGTTAGCATGTCGTATAACATACACACTGTAAAAGTTTTGACACACACTCGTGTTGAACACAATAACATCGGCTCTATATGCAGAAACTTCACGGCTGACTCAGTGAACGACACGGAATGATTTCGACCAGAGCAGCAGAGAAGATCCTAAATGAAATTTAACACCGGTTTTAAATAAAGGAATCCTGGATATGCACGCATGTAAAACATTCAGTGCAATTCAGAGAGGCCACAAATATTGATGGGCACTTTAACATTGCCAATGCTCATGATTAATTATACAAAACAGAATACTGTCCATTATAATAATGTATATTCTCTGAATTAAGAAGTTGACCTGAGATTTACATTGTCCTCCGGCCTCTTTAAAAGAGTCTTCGTGAGATTTTGCCAGACCAATCACCCCAATTTTGAGCTCACGTAACTAATGGACGTCCCATTGCAAGCGATCCACGAAGGAAGTATCAGAGAGGGAATAAAAGGTTTACAGCAAACGTTTCCTGTAAGAAAAGGTTTCCGTTAATATTCTCTAAAATTTAAGATGGTTCAAATGGCTCTGAGCACTATGCGACTTAACTTCTGAGGTCATCAGTCGCCTAGAACTTAGAACTAATTAAACCTAACTAACCTAAGGACATCACACACATCCATGCCCGAGGCAGGATTCGAACCTGCGACCGTAGCTGTCACGCGGTTCCAGACTGAAGCACCTTTAACCGCACGGCCACACCGGCCGGCTAAAATTTAAGAGCTTTTTCTTTTCGTATGTTTCTAATTTATCACAAATTCTTCTCATTAGAAGAAAAAACTTTGTTTACACTTCCTAGTAAGGACTCGACGGCATTACTTGAACATTATGAAACAAGATTCATGAAGGTGTGTCGCACTAGACATCCAGTTTTTTATCACTATCCCATAACGACAACGTCCTTACATTTATAGGAACTGCAACTTCTAGATGTGTTCGTTATTTATGTTCACATCGCTCCTTTCAAAACATGAGTCAGTTTGAGACACGGTCTAATCTGCCAGTTCTTCGAAGGAGCCAAGTTTGCAGTCGTGTAAGTAAGGGGCTCTTTATTAAAACGATACAGTGTGTACTCAGATGTGTGTATGCCTGTGTCTTGATGTGGGATTTGACGATTCTGTTAACTTCTTTCGTGATACTTCGAATGAAATAACAAAGTTTTCACATATTTTCGACTTTCTCATAGTCTCAGTTGCCTTCATATTCTTACTGATGTCTAGCTAATTTTGCTATTTACATTGCTTCATAAATGAAACTAGGCTTTTCACTGTTTCAGGGATTGTAAAATGTCATTAATCAGGAAGAAATTTTGCTAACAAATTTCTCACGTCTGCTGTCATACGCATGATTCCGAGAGGTACGATACCCTAAACTTCTCGTAAGGTGTAACTGTAGTTCATGCGAACTTAGTGGCTGGAGGACATATTGCAATATAATAGTTTGTGGTTATGGGGCCCTAGTATTTAAGTGTCGTGTGCAACGGAGAAGATACCACAATCTCTCACGGGGAAATGCCGCAACCGAAAGGCGCAAAACAAAAGCCGACGGGGGGAGTTTCACAGACGCCTAGACGGCTCCACAGAGAAGCCGTGGCTTACGCGGTAAGCCGATTTTCGTGGAAATGCACTCTTTAATGTTTGTATTGCAGCAGCTTAGTTCTGCCTTTCCCCGCTGCAAGAGGTCCTCCAGGAGGCGCAAGACGTTAAGTCCTCTCGTCGAGCGGCGCCATTATTCTCTTCTGGCAGGACGTCCCACTGGGCCTTCCTGCGGAAGCGGTTCATTTGTCACGGTTCAGCGAGCGTGACAACAGCAGCACATTGCACAAAGCAGTGTCTCTCATCTTACCGTACGTGGTCTCAGCTTCGACATCCGAAGTTTCCTTCTGATTTTGGAACCGCTGTAGTTACGTAATTACACATATGAGGTACTTGAGGCGGTGTGGGAGTAACAATTTTCTCGCCTTTTACGTGTCCAGATTTTCATCAGGATCACCCAACCAGGAAATCAGTATACAAAACATTGAAAGTATAGCCAGAATCAGTAGCTACTGAACGACTGAGAAATAAATAGGTGTACCTGTTATAAAGCATTTATACTGAAATTATCAACACTAAATAATAGGTTTCAAGATGTCCTTCGAAGGTAATAATATAAATAAAACTAAGGGGTGCACGGAAAACTCACTGTCGGACATAAACTGTGAAAATCATTCAAAACAGCTAGGCAAACACCATTATTTTGTTGCATGCAGATTTAAAGAGGAAATGTAATAACCAGAGGATTTCAACAAGACTCTTGATTGCGGGTCCCACCTTTCGGCGCACGAATGACCGATATATCATAAGACAAATCTCACGTATGTGAATAACCACTTTCTCTCGCTCCCTATTTTTTTTTGGGGGGGGGATATTAAAATATTAATGTATTCATCTAGATATTCAGCTCTCTACAGGAGACAAACTACAGGTATCTAATATACACTCCTGGAAATTGAAATAAGAACACCGTGAATTCATTGTCCCAGGAAAGGGAAACTTTATTGACACATTCCTGGGGTCAGATACATCACATGATCACACTGACAGAACCACAGGCACATAGACACAGGCAACAGAGCATGCACAATGTCGGCACTAGTACAGTGTATATCCACCTTTCGCAGCAATGCAGGCTGCTATTCTCCCATGGAGACGATCGTAGAGATGCTGGATGTAGTCCTGTGGAACGGCTTGCCATGCCATTTCCACCTGACGCCTCAGTTGGACCAGCGTTCGTGCTGGACGTGCAGACCGCGTGAGACGACGCTTCATCCAGTCCCAAACATGCTCAATGGGGGACAGATCCGGAGATCTTGCTGGCCAGGGTAGTTGACTTACACCTTCTAGAGCACGTTGGGTGGCACGGGATACATGCGGACGTGCATTGTCCTGTTGGAACAGCAAGTTCCCTTGCCGGTCTAGGAATGGTAGAACGATGGGTTCGATGACGGTTTGGATGTACCGTGCACTATTCAGTGTCCCCTCGACGATCACCAGTGGTGTACGGCCAGTGTAGGAGATCGCTCCCCACACCATGATGCCGGGTGTTGGCCCTGTGTGCCTCGGTCGTATGCAGTCCTGATTGTGGCGCTCACCTGCACGGCGCCAAACACGCATACGACCATCATTGGCACCAAGGCAGAAGCGACTCTCATCGCTGAAGACGACACGTCTCCATTCGTCCCTCCATTCACGCCTGTCGCGACACCACTGGAGGCGGGCTGCACGATGTTGGGGCGTGAGCGGAAGACGGCCTAACGGTGTGCGGGACCGTAGCCCATCTTCATGGAGACGGTTGCGAATGGTCCTCGCCGATACCCCAGGAGCAACAGTGTCCCTAATTTGCTGGGAAGTGGCGGTGCGGTCCCCTACGGCACTGCGTAGGATCCTACGGTCTTGGCTTGCATCCGTGCGTCGCTGCGGTCCGGTCCCAGGTCGACGGGCACGTGCACCTTCCGCCGACCACTGGCGACAACATCGATGTACTGTGGAGACCTCACGCCCCACGTGTTGAGCAATTCGGCGGTACGTCCACCCGGCCTCCCGCATGCCCCCTATACACCCTCGCTCAAAGTCCGTCAGCTGCACATACGGTTCACGTCCACGCTGTCGCGGCATGCTACCAGTGTTAAAGACTGCGATGGAGCTCCGTATGCCACGGCAAACTGGCTGACACTGACGGCGGCGGTGCACAAATGCTGCGCAGCTAGCGCCATTCGACGGCCAACACCGCGGTTCCTGGTGTGTCCGCTGTGCCGTGCGTGTGATCATTGCTTGTACAGCCCTCTCGCAGTGTCCGGAGCAAGTATGGTGGGTCTGACACACCGGTGTCAATGTGTTCTTTTTTCCATTTTCAGGAGTGTAACTAAGGGACAAGATTTTTCGTATAGTTGGTTTCCTGATCATTTACAAGGCGATTTCTAGTATGCAATGGCACAAAAATCATTTATCAGTGCAGTGACAGTTCACTGCTAATACATGGTACAAGAGATGTTTTTCTTCTCGTATGTATCTTTACTTTTTGTAAACCTCTGACAGGTCTTCCTTACAGAATCCACGAAATATGATGAATAAAAGAATCAATGAAATATTTTATTACTAGGCAAAAATTATCCATTGAGATAACAAGAAATATGTCGTTTTGTTTATACGCTATTGTTGTGATCGCTAGAGAAAAAATTAAGTCATTTGATGTTCAGAATCTCAACTTTACGGGTTTCGAGTGCACTTTTGCAGAACATCTGCAGAAAGGTCACAAAAATGATGAATAACACGACTATTGAAAATAATTAACAGATTATAAATTAAGATAGGTTTAAAAGAACATCAATTAAAATGAAGGATATAAGACGCTTCATACGCACAGTGTGGAGCCATCTACAAGTAACCAATTTCCGAGTGCAACTGACTAAGCAAATTTGACGTTACGTTCAAAATAACAAAAATGGCTTGGAGTTGGTGGTAGCACAACGTATCACTAAAGGCGTTCGAGAGATCAAATACAGATATAAAATGTTTCAAAACAAAGCATACGAAAACTGAAGTACTGCAACAGAAGCTACAAACTACATAATTACACATAGACCAAAATGAGAGAAATGCAATAAATATGAAACCGTAACCTAAGATGAAGGATGGGGGTGGAGGAGAAGGCGGAGGAAGGTGTATCAGCCGGTGCACTAGTAATATGCCGTATTACTAAAAAGTGAAAATCAATATTCATTCTACTTTATGGAAGAAAGGATATTACAAAGTTTGTCTAGTAAAACTTAGAATACATACCTAAAACTATGAGTGGTAAATAGGTTGGACAAAGGTACACAGTGACAAACTTGTATTTATTCTGTGTACTCACAGACAGTCAGTAGAGTAATATAGTACACAACTAAAACAAAAACCAATTTGTTGCAATATGTAAAAAATAAGAAACATAAAGAAATAAGTATATGCAACGACAATGCGAAACTTGAAGAGACGAAGACCATTTATATTAGTGATTGTGCAAACGTTTGAATGTAGGTAAACTTTTGACGAAGTGCTGATGAGCGTATAATATTAGAAAATACATACACATTAACAAATGATAATAGAAAATGTAGTCCCAATTATATTTTTATTAGTTTATTATTTGTTAACTATTTTAAATAGCCAAGTTACTGGTGAATTATGTAGCCTTTCTGCAGATATGCTGAAGCTGAGTTACCCAAAACGCATAATTAAAATTGCGTCACTAAACATCAGATGACCAAATATTTTCTTTAACCACCATAAAAACAATGTGTAAATAAAAAAGGTTTATAAAATGGTCGCATGCCTCTTAACGTTACTCTGTCACACCTCAAATTATCGATATAAAGGATTTTTTCAAATACTGAATACAATGAAAACGGAAACATCGAGAGATATCTGCAGAACTTTGATTCATTTTATTTCTTTAAAACATTTACTGTACCACGGTAAAATGCTGATTTCTGAGTTCTGGTAGAGATTTCTCTGCCTTTTAGAAGCACGGCGAATCTAAGTCATAAGAAGTAGACAAGATTTCCGATCAGAATATTATACACTGAGGTGACAAAAAGTCTTAGGATAGCGACAAGCTCATATGCAGATGTAGGTAGTATCGCGTACACAATGTATAAAATGGCAGTGCATTGGCGGAGCAATCATTCGTACTCCGGTGATTCATGTGAAAAGGTTTCCAATGTGATTATGGCCACACGATGTGAATAACGGACTTTGAAGGCGGAAAGGTAGTTTGAGCTAGACGCTTGGGACATTCAATTACGGAATTTAATATTTCAAGGTCCACAGCGTCAAGGGTGTGCCGAGAATACAATATTTCAGGCATAGGAAATGAGACACTTAAAGTAGTAAAGGAGTTTTGCTATTTAGGGAGTAAAATAACCGATGATGGTCGAAGTAGAGAGGATATAAAATGTAGACTGGCAATGGCAAGGAAAGCGTTTCTCAAGAAGAGGTATTTGTTAACATCGAGTATAGATTTAAGTGTCAGGAAGTCGTTTCTGAAAGTATTTGTATGGAGTGTAGCCATGTATGGAAGTGAAACATGGACGATAACTAGTTTGGACAAGAAGAGAATAGAAGCTTTCGAAATGTGGTGCTACAGAAGAATGCTGAAGATAAGGTGGGTAGATCACGTAACTAATGAGGAGGTATTGAATAGGATTGGGGAGAAGAGAAGTTTGTGGCACAACTTGACTAGAAGAAGGGATCGGTTGGTAGGACATGTTTTGAGGCATCAAGGGATCACAAATTTAGCATTGGAGGGCAGTGTGGAGGGTAAAAATCGTAGAGGGAGACCAAGAGATGAATACACTAAGCAGATTCAGAAGGATGTAGGTCGCAGTAGATACTGGGAGATGAAGAAGCTTGCACAGGATAGAGTAGCATGGAGAGCTGCATCAAACCAGTCTCAGGACTGAAGACCACAACAACAACCTTCCACCGCGGACAACGCAGTCGCCGGCGGCCTTCAGTTAACAACCGAGAGCAGCGACGGTTGTGTAGAGTTATCAGTGCTAACAGACAAGCAACACTGCGTGAAATAGCTGCACAAATCGACGTGGACTGTACGATTAACGTATCCGTTACCACAGTGCGGCAAAATCTGTCAAGAATGGTCTACGGCAGCAGGCGACCGAGACGAGTGCCTTTACTAACTAGGACGACATCGCCTGCAGCGCCTCTCCTGGGCTCGTGACTATATCTGTTGGATCCTAGACGACTGGAAACATGTGGTCTGGTCAGATGAATCCCGATTTTAGTTGGTAGGGTTCGAGCGTGGTGCAGACCCCGCAAAACCATGGACACAGATTGTCAACAAGGCACTGTGTAAGCTGAAGGTGGCTCCATAATAGTGTGGGCTCTGTTTGCATGGAATGGACTGGGTCCTGTGGGAAGCGATCATTAACGGTAAATGGTTATATTCGGCTACTTGAGGACCATTTGCAGCCATTCATGGACTTCACGTTGTGGATGTCAATGCACAGTGTCACCGGGCCACAATCGTTCGCAGTTAGTTTGACGAACATTTTGGACTACTCGATCGATTGATTTGGCCACCAAAATCGCCCGGCATGAATCCAATCGAACATTTATGGGCGTAATCGAGAGGTAAATTCGTGCGCAAAATCCTGCACCTGCAACACTTGCGCAATTATGGACGGATATAGAGGCAGCATAGCTCACTATTTCTTGCAAAAGCATTTATGAAAATTAATTTAGGAGACACAGATTTCCGGGAAAAATTATATTGGAGATGAGTACCTGAGACTTGAATTTAACATCTCCACTTCTAGCAGACGTAAATGTGTGCTACAGGTAATGAGAAGAGGAGAAGGAGTAAAGGGAGATGTTATAAATTTAATGTAGATGATGCAGTAAAGAGACAGTAAAAATTTACAAGATTACTAGAGCAAATACGGATTTTTAATATCAATTTCCTGTGGTGAAGTCAGTGTAGTGATTCCAGACACGAAAAGAAACACTATTGCTGCCACTGTACCTCTGACAGTGATGATAAACGTCAAGGTAAGCAGAGTATTTGTTAGGTTTCATTACTGTTCGATTTCTTGGTACACGTGATACGTAAATGGGTTCAAAAAATGGTTCAAATGGCTCTGAGCACTATGGGACTTAACTTCTGAGGTCATCAGTCCCCTAGAACTTAGAACAACTTAAACCTAACTAACCTAAGGATATCACATACATCCATGCCAGAGGCAGGATTCGAACCTGCGACCGCAGCGGTCGCGCGGTTCCAGACTGTAGCGCCTAGAACCGCTCGGCTATCCTGGCCGGTACGTAATTGGGGACGCTTCCTCTAATCCCACGCAAAATTCTGAAATTCGTTTGTTAAAGGGTTTGAGTGTGTTATCGGTGGGAGTAGGGACGAAGAAGGCAGGTAGCAATGTTGGCTCTCGAGTAAATATTAAAATTTATTGACATACATTGTGAATCAATGAAATATATACATTCGTACCCAATGTATTTACACCATATACCAATTTGCACTGAATCAGCTCGAAGTTCTCCAACGGAAATAATAAGGATTCACTTCTCGAGTATTTGATGGTTATGATGAATTTTGTAATTTTGCTATAAGACAGAAAGGGACATTGCAGGAAGGAAAGATTACAAGGAGGAAGTCAGTGTCAAATTGTAAACATTGTGTGGCACAGACACGACAAAATTCGAGTCGGATGTTAAACAGGACACACATTGTACCAACATGGACGAAACTACTTCATCGGCTGGATTCTTGCCGAAACGAATGTCCGTAGAGAATGCGTCCTGCAGTGTACACTTTCTACATGTACGTTAGATGAATTGTTAATGACCTCTCCAGTTCTCAATATACTGAATTAGTGAAAATCCTTGATACGTGAAGAAAACGTTTTAAAGAAATAATTAGATATGTTTCTAAGTGTTTCACACTCATATTGTTCTTTGTATTTCTCATGTACATCACCTTCTACCAATAAGTACTCGTTAAATACTGAAGAAACTGCAAAAAAATGGGAATTTAAGGAGATGGGACCTGGATAAACTGACTAAACCAGAGGTTGTACAGAGTTTCAGGGAGAGCATAAGGGAATAATTGACAGGAATGGGAGAATGAAATACAGTAGAAAAAGAATGGGTAGCTTCGAGGGATGCAGTAGTGAAGGCAGCAGAGGATCAAGTAGGTAAAAAGACGAGGGCTAGTAGGAATCCTAGAGTAACAGAAGATTATTGAATTTAATTGATGAAAGGAGAAAATATAAAAATACAGTAAATGAAGCAGGCAAAAAGGAATACAAACGTCTCAAAAATGAGATCGACAGGAAGTGCAAATTGGCTAAGCAGTGATGGCTAGAAGACAAATGTAACGATGTAGAGGCTTATCTCACTAGGGGTAAGGTAGATACTGCCGACAGGAAAATTAAAGAGACCTCTGGAGAAAAGACAACCACTTGTATGAATATCAAGAGCTCAGATGGAAACACAGTTCTAAGTAAAGATGGGAAAGCAGAAAGGTGGAAGGAGTATATAGAGGGTTTATACAAGGGCGATATACTTGAGGACGATATTATGGAAATGGAAGAGGATGTAGATGAATATTAAATGGGAGATATGATACTGCGTGAAGAATTGGACAGAGCACTGAAAGACCTGAATCCAAACAAGGCCCCAGGAGAAGATAACATTCCATTAGAATTACTGACAGCCTTGGGAGAGCCAGTCCTCACAAAACTGTACCGCCGGCCGGAGTGGCCGATCGGTTAAAGGCGCTACAGTCTGGAACCGCACGACCGCTACGGTCGCAGGTTCGAATCCTGCCTCGGGCATGGATGTGTGTGATGTCCTTAGGTTTAAGTAGTTCTGAGTTCTAGGAAACAGCAGTTGAGTCCCATAGTGCTCAGAGCCATTTGAACCATTTAGAGCCAAAACTGTACCATCTGGTGAGCAAGATGTATGAGAGTGGCGAAATACCCTCAGACTTCAAGAAGAATATAATAATTCCAATCCCAAAGGAAACAGGTGTTGACAGATGTGAAAATTACAGAACTATCAATTTAATAAGTCCCGGCTGAAAAACTAACACGAATTCTCTACAGACGAATAGAAAAACTGGTGGAAGCCGACCTCGGGGAGGATCAGCTTGGATTTCGTAGAAATGTTGGAGCACGTGAGGCGATACTGACCCTGCAACTTATCTTAGTAGATTAAGGAAAGGCAAACCTACGTTTATAGCATTTGTAGTCTTAGAGAAAGCTTTTCACAATGTTGACTGGAATACTCTCTTTCATATTCTGAAGGTGGCAGGAGTAAAATACAGGGAGTGAAAGGCTGATTACAATGTGTACAGAAGCCAGAAGGCAGTTATAAGAGTCGAGGGACATAAAAAGGGGGCAGTGGTTGGAGTGAGACAGGGTTGTAGCCTCTCCCCCATGTAATTCAATCTGTATATTGAGAAAGCAGTAAAGGAGACAAAAGAAAAATTCGGAGTAGGTATTAAAATCCATGGAGAAGAAATAAAAACTTTGAGGTTCGTCGATGACATTGTAATTCTATCAGAGACAGCAAAGGACCTGGAAGAGCAGTTGAACGGAATGGATAGTGTCTTGAAAGGAGGATGTAAGTTGGACATTAACAAAGGTAAAATGAGGATAATAGAATGTAGTCGAATTAAGTTGGGTGACGCTGAGGGAATTAGAGTAGGAAATGAGACACTTCAAGTAGTAAAGGAGTTTTGCTTTTTGTAGTGTAAAATAACTGATGATGGTCGAAGTAGAGAGGATATAAAATGTAGACTGGTAATGGCAAGGAAAGCGTTTCTGAAGAAGAGAAATTTGTGAACACTAGTATAGACTTAAGTGTCAGGAAGTCGTTTCTGAAAGTATTTGTATGGAGTGTAGCCATGTATGGAAGTGAAACATGGAAGATAAATAGTTAGGACAAGAAGACAATAGAAGCTTTACAAATGTGGTGCTACATAAGAATGCTGAAGAGTAGATGGGTAGATCGCATTACTAATGACGAGGTATTGAATATAACTGGGAGAAGAGGAGTTTGTGGCACAACTTGACTAGAAGAAGGGATCGGTTGGTAGGACACGTTCTGAGGCATGAAGGGATCACCAATTTAGTATTGGAGGGAAGCATGGACGGTAAAAATCGTAGAGGGAAACCAAGAGATGAATACACTAAGCAGATTCAGAAGGACGTAGGTTGCGATAGGTACTGGAAGATGAAGAAGCTTGCATGGGATAGAGTAGCATGGAGAGCTGCAGCAAACCAGTCTTAGGGCTGAAGGCCACAACAACAACAATTGGAATAAGTGCGGACATTTCTTATGGTGTCTGAGGACGGTGAATTGAACAACATTACATCGTTATCTGCGTCATTAGCTGACAAGTAATCTTTGTCATTACAAGTCATATGTTGTTACGTTGGTTAGTACCTACAAGTGCCTGTGGTATTTTCCCCAGTGAAGTAGGTCAAGTGGAAGCGAAACAGTCTACATCTACAGGAGTAGTCCACTTAGTGGTGCGGTACAATCGGGCAGAAAACTTCAGGTCGTAAAGTTTGTGATGTGTTTGTGGAAAGACTGTTCGACGCAGTTTTTCGGGAAGAGATACTTCGTGTTGTAGTATTCAGAACTTATAAAGAGCACAACTTATTCCTTTTCACTTACTTACCCATTCTGAGTGCTCTGCATCTCTGATTACCGTAGTCTTTCTTCCTTCATTAACTATCTTTGTCACAAATGAATAGCGATAGCACTTGACATGTTGCATTTTACGTATTCGTGTCATAAGGTATGGAATCCATGCGGTCGACAAAACAACACGGGGAGCTAAAAGGTGCCTGGAACTGCTTGATATTTCACACTGTGGCATTTACCTTTTGACGTATCCTTCGTCCAGTGAAAAACGACAGTAATGAACATCTAGTCCAACATGACGAAATGGGGTAGAGAACTATTCTGCATATAGTACATCAGGTAGAGGAACATGGGTGTCGGTGAAACCTGCCACGTGGGCGGTCACCAGAGGTTCGACGAGGAGTAGTTAAGGTTTCAATCCTTTGGTCTTGAGCGTTCAGTGCATTATTATTACGCTTTATATTATCAGATTTAATTGTCAACTCTAGAAGCACGGTTGACTCATTTTCATCCACCAGGCGCTCCCATTGTGCTTGGCAGTTATCAGAAATAAGACGGACCCCATGTCGGTATTCAGACTACCCTCAAGAAGGTGTACAAGCTGTCATCGCTGCATAACCCAGTCATTACCTTATCCTGTGCGAAAACAGACAATGGCGTATGTGCTCTTGACGTAAATCTGCCGCAATGGTGCCTTCCACAGTTTTGACGGTCAAGTCAGATTAACACACTGCGAACATCGCTTTCCAGGATAAGCTGCTACTGATAGTGATCACAGTAGCCAAACATCACGACGCTTTTCTGTGAGGGGGGCTGCATCCGGCGGGTCAGCAAGCATACAGAGTAAAGTTTCAAATCCGTGGACAGTCTTTCGGGCGGTGAGACCCATAGACTGCTTCGAAGTCTCTCTCTGTGGAAGTCATTACACACTTGTGGTGAGATAATAAACGTGGCGCAGAGTTTCAGTAAGTGATCCACCTTGTTCCTACTGCGATTGGATGATTCATTGTCTCTATACGTTTCCCCGTATTTGTGATGCGGAGCTGTGGATGACAACATACAACCCTTGGGCTCACCTCGCACTGATCATGTCCATCCCTTAACTTCCCAATAAAGCGACCGCAAACGATGTTCAGATTTTTTGCTGTGGAATTATAATTCCCTATTCGAATATCACTTTGATGATGATGATGATGTTTGGTTTTTGGGGCGCTCAACTGCGTGGTTATCAGCGCCCGTACAATCACCCAATCTTTTGCTCAGTCCAATTTCGCCACTTTCCTGGATGATGATGAAATGATGAGGACAACACAAACACCCAGTCATCTCGAGGCAGGTGAAAATCCCTGACCCCGCCGGGAATCGAACCCGGGACCCCGTGCTCGGGAAGCGAGAACGCTACCGCGAGACCACGAGCGGCGGACATAAATATCACTTTCCTAATGGACTTAATTTGCAGTCTGTACCACACAATCAATACGGTTTTCAACACTGATGATCCAAAACATTATGACCACCGCCCACCACGAGATTTATTATCACCTTGTGGCACTGCGAGCCTGTGACGCGTTATGGAAAGTATATAAGCGGAATAGAGGTAAATGGGAAATCAATCCAGCAACGATACAGGCCACAGAGTGGAAGTCCACTGAATATAAACTTCTGTGTTTTCATGCCGCATTAATTCTATCTCCACCATCGTCGTCAGGAGTAAAACCACAGATTGCCGGGGCTTATATATCCGCTTATATATCCGCGACTACAGGCTCTGGCACCAATCAGAGAGGGCCGAAACGACGCGTGGGCCAGCTCATAAAAACTCCTGCCCGCCCGTCAAGTGGCTCCCGCTTCCGTATAAGCGTCAAGGACCGACGTCACTTCCTTTCGACATCCAAAGCCCGTCTCTATGCTCTAATAAGTGCGTACCGCTAGTCTCTGTTAAAATTGCTGCTGTTCATTCTAATCTCAGCAACATCTTTTACAAAAGAATCCCAAGATGTTGACGCATGAGCCAAGACTTTCAAGTTTTCAGACTATATTTTGTGTCCATATTCTAGGCTATGGTCAGTTATGGCTGACTTGTCAAGCTCCCAATATTTAATACGTCGCTTGCACATGGAACAACGTTCTGCAGCTGTTCAAATAGTCTGGCCTATATACACTCATGCTCATAAATTAAGGAAAATTGCAGAATGTGGTGCCAATCAACGTGGCAATACACAAAACTGGCGCTAGTAGCATAGGCACGTAGAGAACACACACGACACAAATCTGGAAGTCCACGGTATGGGTGATAAGTTGAGAAAACCGTCCCGAAACACATGTGCTACACTCTTTCCCGCGCATGTACCCCGACATCAATATGGGATATGATCACCATGCACACGTACACAGTCCACACAACGGGTTGGCATACTCTGGATCAGGTGGTCGAACAGCTGCTGGGGTATAGCCTCCCATTCTTGCACCAGTGCCTGTCGGAGCTCCTGAAGTGTCGTAGGGGTTTGAAGACGTTCAGCGATACGTCGAACGAGAGCATCCCAGACGTGCTCGATGGGGTTTAGGTCTGGAGAACAGGCAGGCCTCTCAATTCGCCTGATAGTTTCAAGGTACTCCTCCACGATGGCAGCTCGGTGCGGCCGTGCGTTATCATCCATCAGAAAGAAGGTGGGACCCACTGCACCCCTGAAGAGGTGGACATAATTGTGCAAAACGATGTCCCGATACACCTGACCTTTCAGAATTTCTCTGTCAAAGACATGCAGGGGTGTACGTGCATCAATCATAATCCGACCCCACACCATCAAACCATGACCTCCATACTGGTCCCTTTTAAGGACATTAAGTGGTTGGTATCTGGTTGCTGGTGTACGCCAGATGAAAACGCGGCGAGAATCACTGTTCAGACTATACCTAGACTCGTCCGCGAACATTACCTGGGACCACTGTTCGTATGACCATGTACTGTGTTTTTGACACCAGCCTTTACGGGCTCTCCCGTGACCAGGGGTCAGTGGAATGCACCTTGCAGGTGTCCGGGCGAATAACCCATGTCCGTTCAGTCGACTGTGTGTCTGGAGACAACTGTTCCAGCCACTGCGATAAGGTCCCGAGCAAGGCTAATTGCAGTATTCCGTTGCCGTCTGCGGGCACTGATGGTGAGATATCGGTCTTCTTATGGTGGTGTACACTGTGGAGTCCCGTACTGTAGCGCCTGGACACGTTTACTGTCTGCTGGAATCGTTGTCATAATCTTCAGATCACATTATGCGGCACACGGAGGGGCCGTGCTACGACCTGCTGTGTTCGACGAGCCTCTAGTCGCCTTAGAGTTCTCCCCTCATAACGTCATCACTATGTGTTCTTTGAGCCATTTTGAAGGCACAGTCACCATTAGCACGTCTGAAAACGTCTGCACGCTTACTCGCTGCCCAGTACTCTGACAAGCACCAACACACCTCTGCGGATTTGAACTGCTGCCAGCGCCACCGTGCGACGACCGCAGGTCAAATGCACCGCATGGTCATACCCTGAGGTGATTTAAATCCGCAAACCGCCCACCAGAGCGTTGTTTCACCATGCTGCAGCAAGGGCCACCATACACACGGGGTACAGAGACGGCTGTCATCTTTAACAGGGCACAGCAAAATTCTTATCTTGGGGGCGGGTCGGAACATTGGTCTCAGTACGTGTGTCTGCAGCATACGCCCTAACTTCCTGCTCGTTGCAGTCGCGGAAGAGGTGGAAAGTTGAGGCCTTTACTGAGTGCTGTCACAGAACCGTCGCCCTGCTTCTGCCGGTTCACAAGGTATCCGTCTTTGGTGGCACCTGAAAGCTTTTGCAGTATCTCTCTTGATATAACAATTTTCTCTGAACACGTTCCTCATGTGCTGTAGTTGAAACTGAAGGTGGTCGCCGCTAGAAATGACTTTTGCTCTTTATATTAACGTTTACAGAACCGCCTTCTTGTGAACAGGGTGGTGATAACTATCGGCGTTCAACTATCGATCAGTGTGTGCCAGTTTCCTGTACACCGAATGGCTAAGCCGGCCTACTGCCTTCCGATGAACTAGAACATCCAAGAGCGGTAGCTTGCCACCCTTCCATATCTCGATGGTAAATTTAGTTTTGGGGTGGAAACCGTTCATGTGATCGACGAACAGTTTCAGCGTATTTTCACCGTGAGGCCATATCAGGAAGCAAGACGGACGTTACACCGCAGAGCTCACAGCCTGCTCTCAAAGTACTCCATGAAGAAATTCGCGAGCCGCAGCCAATAGTGATCACATCATTGTGCCATCCGTCATTTCATAATATTCGTCGCGGTATAAGAAGTACATTGTAGGTAAAACATGACAGGACAACTTGACGATGTGTGAAACATAGAGACGAAAGATTCAGCATTTGTCCTATTGGCACCCTCTTAAAAAGTTGCATACCCTCCATACGAACCATTACGTCGTTTCTATATCTACATCTACGTCTGCATCTACACAGATACTCCGCAAGCCGCCCTACGGTGGAAGGTACCCACTACCACTACCTTTCATTTCCCCTCCTGTTCCACTCGCAAATAGAGCGAGGGAAAAACCACTACCTATATGCCTCCGCATGAGCCCTAATTTCTCGTATCTTACCTTCTTGGTCCTTCCGGACGATGTATGTTAGCGGCTACAGATTCGTTCGAAGTAGACTTCAGTGCCGGTTCTCTATATTTTATCAATAGTGTTTCTCGAAAAGAACCTCGCTTTCCCTCCAAGGATTCCCATTTGAGTTCCCGGATCATCTCCGTAACACGTGTTTTTCGAATCTACCGGCAACAAATATATCATCATTTTCTTGAGTGTTTCAACAAACGTCTGGTGTTCACAATATCCGAGTTTTGGCGGAAATAATCCTGCAAGACATTTTTGCGAATCTGTAGGGAGACGAATTTATTGCACTAACAGTGAGCCTAAGAGGGACAATTTCCTTATATATCTGCATCAGTCCTCAGAGCCTGGGAGGTCCGGCGATGCGAGTTATTAGTTTCTTCACCATTTTGTCTGGTAAACCAGTATCCTTTAGTAACTTCTCAGTCTCTCTGACGATGGCTTTTCCTTTGTCTGCTGGCAGGGCAACGAAGTCCTCGTTCTCACACAGTAGGCGTAAGACATGTCTTTGCTCCTGGCTGATATTAGATTTCGGTGGCATAGCTGTCGACGGTATACAGCTGGTGGTTAGTCTAACGTCTCCAGCTGCATCGTCCGAGAGATGCCGAATGCACTGCTCTGTTTCACTAATAATATCGAAAACTGACAGAAGTCGCGGGACTGGTGAAAAATTAAGGAATCTATTTAGCGCTGCCACAGAGCCTTCGTCCGGCCCTTGGTTGGAGAGATAAACGGCTGTTCTATGAGCCTTATCTTTCTCCACGCCAGTTCCTCCGCGAGTTAAGCGGTAAAATTGTCACATGGTTTGGACGATGTTTTGCACAAACTAGCATGCCGATGTCTGCTACGTTGACAAAGGGCCTGAAAGCGAAAACGTCGAAAACGGTAAACCTGGTCGGCTCTTCGCGTGCTACTCTCGCTGATGAGCTATTGACAACATGGGTTCGTGACGTCTGCACCACATTAGCTCTTAACGACTGACACCGTGACTCATCCGACCAGGCCACAGTTTCTCAGTCGTCTCGGGTCCAACCGAGGTGGTTACGAGCGTAGTAGCGGCGCTGTAGGTGATATCGTGCTGTTAGCAAGCCAAATTTCGCAGCACTGTACTAACAGGTATGTTCTTTGTACGTCCCACATTGCCCCCATTGATTTCTGCGATATTTCACGTGGTGTTACTTGTCTGTTGGCACTAATAACTCTACGCAAGTGCGTCCGACCATCCTGATTTAGGTTTTCCGTGATTTCCCTAAATCGCTCCAGGCAAATGCCGGGATGGTTCCTTTCAAAGGGCACGGCCGACTTCCTTCCCCATCCTTCCATAATCCGATGAGACCGATGACCTCGCCGTCTCGTCTCCTTCCCCGAAACAACCCCCCCCCCCCCCCCCCCCCTCTACGCAAGCGCTGCTGCTCTCAGTCATCGTGAAGCTTCGTCCACTGCGTTGCCCGTGGTCAGAAGAAACGCCTGAAATTTAGTGTTCTCAGCACACTTTTGACGCTGTGGATCTTGGAATATTGAATTCTCTAAAAATTTCCGAAATAGAATGTCCCATGCGTCTATCTCCAGCTACCATTCCGCGTTCAAAGTCTCTTAATTCCCATCGTGTGGATATAATCACGCCTCGAAAGTATTTCACATGAGTCACGTGACTACAAATGATAGCTCCGCCAATGCGCTGCCCTTTTATACGTTGGGCACGCGATACTACTGACATATGTATACGTGCATATCGATATCCCATGCCTCCTGTCACCTCACTGTATATGTCCACTATGATTTTAGTAATAATGTTCTCACTTGTCTTGCCTATTTTCACCCTTATGTATATGCGTGGAAAGTAATCAACAGCCAGCAAAAGACCATCATAGACTCCTAGTGAGTTACAATGAAGATAGATATTAGTTGCGACAATATCCCCCAACTGTGATAAACTTTTTGAAATAAATGCATAGACAACGCATTAAACCCGTTAACTGAGAATGGCTGCACAGCTGAAACTTCGTAGTATAGAAAACAAACATTAAATGGAAATGAAAAACAGCAGATTCAGGAATCTTATTTATTCCAATACCATGAATATGTTTGACGGTTATGTCAGTAGACATATATTAAATGTCACGCATTACACTCCATTCAGGTGCATTACTGAAGAGTTTCCTCATCATACTTGCTTTACAGGGACAGCGTAAAATGAAGCGAGAGCTTTTGATCGTTGCGCGGACGCCCCTCGCTGCGCTACTGCGCACCTTCGCGCGGACCGGCACTTAATTAATCACTCAGCGGGCTCCGGATTTAGCAAGAGATCTCCAGGAGAATTCCACGTTGAGCGAGGACCACACCCCAGGTCTCAGTCTACTGAAGACTAGAGAAGGTGGTGGTCCATGAGACCAAGACCAGCAGTTTCGACCGATACTAATTTTGTGTTATGTGTTACTGTAAAAAAGGAGGGAAATTTTCGAGTTACTCAGACATTAGGATTCAGCCTCCCCTACCGATGGGTGTTATGTAACCCGCAACACGTTCGAAAACCATGTGCGAGATTTTCATACTCTCACTCGCTACACTTGAAGTATCAGTCATACACATAAAAGAAGCGAGCCTTCCTGTAGGAAATTTAATGCTGCTAAATTTTGTATTTGGATAAGTTTTCACTGGATGCCACAGTTTTCGATTTTTTCAAGAAAAACGCTTTTGAAGGTCACTTCTGTACGTTTTTCTTTCGTAGTTCAAAAACAATGGTCTCTAGTGAAAATGTATACTAGTACAAAATTTAACTACATTAAATTTACTATAATAAGATCCTGATCGTTGTTTCTGTAGAACAAATAGTTTATGCATGGAAAGCGAGAGAAGTTGAAAACCTTGTGCGGTATTTGAATGCGTTGCAGGTGATATGAAACCTATTGTGATAGGGACAACAGACTCATCCTGTATAATGATATAACCGTGAGCTACTCAAGTGTGTAGGTTGACATCTACATCTACATCTACAATCCATATTTGTTAGAACTACCGGAAAATCCAGAGTCTGCTACTCAAAAATGAACACTGAAGTCTTCAAAATTATACGAATTTTCGATTCCATTATTCCTGGGCGTGCTACATGACAGAGTGTACGCAGGACAGAGAAAATGGAATATTCTGTTGTATGTGCTGTAACGATATCCATATTTCCGTCCAACTATAACATATACAGTCTTATACGCTGAAGTCATTGTTAAGGCCGTAAACTTTTCCCGCAGTGTAATTGCTTACCTCCCACACAAAATTCCAGAAGAAAACTTGCTACAATCATCATTCACGCCTGAGCACAATTGCCTGCTAGTATATTCCTGCAGCACAAAAAAATGGAGAGAACTTCAATATCCTGCAAGTTGCCTTAAAATTTCGTCTTATATCTAGCTTCTAGAACAAATTTTGTTAAAGAGGGCTCTGCACGTCACTTTATGGTATGCGGTTGAGAATACTTCTCGTTTTTCATTTTTTTCTCTTCTCTGTTGCATTTGCGAATAGCGTGTGGGAAGGTCAGTAAGCATCCATATGATTTTGCTCAGCGGTCCTTTTGGCGAAACGTAATACTTTACTGGACCCTTTTTGGAACGAAAGTTATCGGATTCCTAACTTCTCGATGGTGTTCAACTTCTTTATTGTGGCATATTGCACTGGAGTTTCAAAAGCATCGCCGTAACGCTCTCACGCTAAGTAAACGAATCCATGGCGAAACATGTCGCTCTGATCCATAACTTTTTTATCTCTTCTATTAATACTGTTTTATGAGGGCCCCACACTAACGAACATTACTAAAGAAACAGGCGAGCGACTGTTTTGTAAATCACTTCTTTCTAGACAGAACCGCAAATTCTTCTAGTGAATCTTAGCCTAGCGTCTGCATTTTCTATAACTAGTTTTACGTGGCATTCCGCAGTACGTTGCTGCGAAAGTTTACACCTAGCTATCGTATTGTTTCTTCTGTTTTCACTGGTTTGTCGCCAATAGTGTAATGAAACACCAGTGTATCGCTCTTCCTGTTTGTGAGTAAAACATTACGTTTGTACACTTTACGCATCTAATGTCACGCACTGTACCAACGGTCTACCTTCTTCAGCTATTCCTGCAATCCTCTACAGTGTTCTGGCGTTGCAGTGTTCCTGTATGCAATAGGATCTTCCACAAACAGCTTCGCACAGTTTCCGACGTTATCCATTACAACATTTGTATGCAATGAAAATAGTAATGACGCCACAAGTCTCCCATGGATTACTTCAGAAGTTATGCTTATGTTTGACGATTTCGTGTTAAGAAGGACCGGTTGTTTTCTGGCTAGTAGAAATTCCTGAATATAGTCACAGATCTGGTCGAATACTTGATACGATTGTTTTTTGTTCGGTAAACGACAGTGCGGATCTGTATCATACGCCCTTCCGTTGTCAAGATTCACGGCATCAACCCTCGACGCCGTTAGTATTTCACTATTATGGGAGAAGATCATGAAAGGTGAAACACTGCTACACCGATTTTTATGAAGAAACATTCAAACTTTCCTTTAAGAAGATAGTCTTTTATATTCATAATCCCCTACAAATAAGTACTGAGAGATACAAGACAGTGTCTACCTTGCGTCAAAAAAGTCCTGAGTTCCTATTCCAGTTACTCCAATTTTTGTCAATATATCATGTTCTGACTTTTGTAAATTGTTTCATTTGACCCTAATTTCAATTTACGGTGTACATATATAAGAAAACATTGTTCATTAAATAAGAATATAAAGTGGAAAAACCGGAATACAGTGAATGAACGAGCCGAGTTTCACTAGGTTGTCTGCGGCAGCCATGTTGATTTCTATAAAGGAGTTTCTCGTTTCTAGTACAGTTCTTAATTCTACTTTTATCACTCTTTTGACTTGTTTGATGCGGCCCGCTACGAATTCCTCACAGAATAGCTCTTGCACCCTTCGTCTTCAATTGTATTCCAATCTATGTCTTCCTACATAGTTTTTACCGTCTAGCGCCTTGGAAATTATTTTCTGATGTCTTAATAGATGTCCCTATCATCCTGTCGCTTCTTCCTGCCAGAGTTCTCCTTACGTTCTTTTCTTCACTGACTCTGCAGAGAACCACCTCAATCTTTAACTTGTCAGCGCACCCAGTTTTCAACGCTCTTCTGTGGTAGCACATATCAAACGCTTCAGTTGCCTTCTGCTATGATTTTCCACCAGTCCCGATTCACGGCCATACAATGTTGTGCTCCAAAGTTGCATTCGCAGAAATGTCTTCCTGAAATTAAAGTCTACGTTTGATACTAACAGATTTCTTTTGGCAATGTACGCCCCCTTTGCCTGTGCTAGTTTGCTTTTTATATCCTCCTTGCTTCGCCCATCATCAATTTTCTTGCTTCCAAGGTAGCAGAATTCCATAACTTCATTTACTTCGTGTTCATCGATTCTCATGTCAAGTTTGCTATTATCATCTCTGCTACTTCTAAATACTTTCGTCTTTCTTCGGTTTACTCTCAGACTATTTTCTGTGCTCATTATACAGTTCATCCCGTTCAACAGATTCTATAATTATAACTCACCTTCACCGAGAATAGTAATGTTCTCAGCAAATCCTTTCACTGATATCACTGCACCTTGAATTCTCTCTCCTGAACCTTTCTTTTATTTCCGTTATTACTTCTTCTATGCACAGATTGGACTGATTCCCTATCTTACTACATTTTTCATTAGAGCACGTCGTTCCCAGTCTTCCCATCTTATCGCCCAACCTTGGTTGTTGTACATATAGCTTACGTTTGTCTTCCTCAGTATTTTAGATATTTTGTACCATTTTACATTTTTAAAACGCTTTTTCCAACTGGAAGTGTCCTATGAGCGTGTCCTATGAGCGTTTTTTTTTAGTTTCTTCATTCTTTCGTCCATTATTAAGAGCAACATCAGGACTGCCTCTCTAGCACCTTTATCTTTCCTAAACCAAACTGATTGTACACTACTGGCCATTAAAATTGCTACACCACGAAGATGACGTGCTCCAGACGCGAAATTTAACCGTAAGGAAGAACATGCTGTGATATGCAAATGATTAGTTTTTCAGAGCATTCACACAAGGTTGGCGCCGGTGGTGACACGTACAACGTGCTGCCATGAGGAAAATTTCCAACCGATTTCTCATACATAAACAGCAGTTGACCGGTGTTGCCTGGTGAAACGTTGTTGTATGCCTTGTGTAAGGAGGAGAAATGCTTACCATCACGTTTCCGACCTTGATAAAGGTCGATTTTTAGCCTATCACGATTGCGGTTTATCGTATCGCGACATTGCTGCTCGCGTTGGCCGAGATCCAATGACTGTTAGCAGAATATGGAATCGGTGGGTTCAGGAGGGTAATACGGAACGCCGTGCAGGATCTCAACGTCCTCGTATCACTAGCAGTCGATATGACAGGCATCTCATCGGTATGGCTGTAACGGATCGTGCAGCCACGTCTCGATCCCTGAGCCAACAGATGGGGACGTTCGCAAGAAAACAACCATCTGCACGAACAGTTCGACGACGTTTGCAGCAGCGTGGGCTATCAGCTCGGAGACCATAGCTGCGGTTACCCTTGACACTACGTCACAGGCAGGAGCGCCTGCACTGGTGTACTGAACGACGAACCTGGGTACGCGAATGGCAAAACGTAATTTTTTAGGATGAATCCGGGTTTGACGACATCGCGGTGAGCGCACATTGGAAGCGTGTATTCGTCATCTCCATACTGGCGTATCACCCGGCGTGATGGTGTGGGGTGCCATTGGTTACAAATCTCGGTCACCTCTTGTTCGCATTGACGGCACTTTGAACAGAGGACGTTACATTTCAGATGTGTTACGACCCGTGGTTCTACCCCTCATTCTATCCCTGCGAAACCCTACATTTCAGCAGGATAATGCACGACCGCATGTTGCTGGTCCCGTACGGGCCTTCCTGGATATAGAAAATGTTCGACTGCTGCCCTGGCCAGCACATTCTACAGATCTCTCACCAATTGAAAACGTGTGGACAATGGTGGCCGAGCAACTGGCTCGTCACAATACGCCAGTCACTACTCTTGATGAACTGTGGTATCGTGTTGAAGCTGCATGGGCAGTTGTACCTGTACACGCCATCCAAGCTCCGTTTGACTCAATGCCCTGGCGTATCAAGGCCGTTATTAAGCCAGAGGTGGTTGTTCTGGGTACTGATTTCTCAGGATCTATGCACCCAAATTGCATGAAAATGTAATCACATGTCAGTTCTAGTATAATATATTTGTCCAATGAATATCCATTTATCATCTGCATTTCTTCTTGGTGTAGCAATTTTAATGGCCAGTAGTGTATCTATTTGACGCTAAAATAGTGAAGCCATAGTCATACTACATAAAATTTTTCTTTAATTTTTTTAAAGAAAATTTTTTAGTTACTGTGATTATGGCTTCACGATTTTAGTGTCAAGTAAACATTTAACTTATATTATAGTCACACTCGTTGACGACAAGTATGTCGGAATATACAAACTGATCGTCATGTAACAAATCCTCAGTTTCCTTTTCTATTCTTTAGGCAGCAACTTTGGGGTATGTCGTACGTATGAACTGTTATGCTGACTGTAGGACAGTTCTCGCACTTATCTGCTCTGGCTATGTTCGGAATTGAGTGTGTGCCTTGCGTGCCAGTATTTCTGGCGCACCGCACGCTATCGACTCTCCTCTCGCCGTGGTTACATCTCTGGCAGAGGCAAGGTGGCAGCAGAGGGCAGGCTAGACCGTGAAAAGCGGTTTTATAGAGGTGCGAGCAATCCGTTGGAGTGAGGCGTTTCCTCCGCTGGTGCGAGTGAATGACGTTACGTTGCGTGGGGACCTGGTGCATAGGTGCTTTGAGAAGTCGAACGGGGAGGCGGGGGTTGCTTGAAGAAGAAGCTGTTAGGCGCCGTACCTATAACGTTGGAGGGTTGTGTGCAATCTTTGTGATAGTGAAAAGATTGGGCCATCTGGTGGAAGGCCATCAACTTCTCTCTTCGGTGATAACATCCCTTATTCATAGCCACAAACTTGCTTGTGCTAAAACTCTTCCATTTGAGTTAGATTCTGTACTTTTCCGACGTGGTAATAATTACTGATAATTAGCCACGCCATTTCCGATTTACCTTATAATGTACATCTTTTGCTGCATCAGGGATAAAGGTGACATTTTTGTCCGCTCGCGCGATTGATCAGCTGGTAAAGCAGGCCACGTCTGTTTGTCATCATTTTGCTCTCTAGAACGTTTAGATCAGTATTGTGTGATTTTTTTGTATTTAATTAGCTTGAGGAGTAATGTTCTGTTCTGTATTTGTTTTGGTATTAACCTGTGTACATAACTGACGAGAAAGTTTATGGTCTGTACTTGATGGTTTGCTGAGTATATGTGGCATTTGTGCACCACAGAATTTTGAAAATCGAACGCTTGTGCACGGGCAAGAAAGTATTTGCGTCTGCTTATTTGGAAACTGAGAACCTTCTGTGGGTGGTCTAGCCCACGTCTACTTGTCGGTTTTTGTTACATAACAATTAGAGATTTCGTGTTTTAATTTTTTTCAATAATGAACTGGTAGACCAATTTCTCGTTATGTATGTACATGATCCAGGAGAACGTAAACGTCCTTTCTGGCGCTGACGCTTACGGGCAAGGGCGGCGGCACATTGGGTGTCATTGGCGTACTGCAGACATTGATGGTGGTGGTGGTTAGTGTTTAACGTCCCGTCGACAACGAGGTCATTAGAGACGGAGCTGATGCTCGGGTTAGGGAAGGATTGGGAAGGAAATCGGCTGTGCCCTTTCAAAGGAACCGTCCCGGCATTTGCCTGAAGCGATTTAGGGAAATCACGGAAAACCTAAATCAGGATGGCTGGAGACGGGATTGAACCGTCGTCCTCCCGAATGCGAGTCCGGTGTGCTAACCACTGCGCCACCTCGCTCGGTGCAGACATTGAATTCTTGGATCTGGGCGAATATGTCCACGGCGAAGTAAGGTGTTTATGTTAACTGAATTAAGAATTATCAACCAGCTGGCACGGGCGCCGTAAGTGTTACATTTGATCTTTTGGAAAAAAATGGTTCTAATGGCTCTGAGCACTATGGGACTCAACTGCTGTGGTCATAAGTCCCCTAGAACTTAGAACTACTTAAACCTAACTAACCTAAGGACAGCACACAACACCCAGCCATCACGAGGCAGAGAAAATCCCTGACCCCGCCGGGAATCGAACCCGGGAACCCGGGCGTGGGAAGCGAGAACGCTACCGCACGACCACGAGATGCGGGTGATCTTTTGATTCTGTTGCAAACTTGATTGAACCAGGCAGAAAACGTTTAGTGCTATTTAATCTATTTGTTAACGTATCATGCGTTGTTGTGTGAAACACGCGCGGACGTGTCCTGTTGACCGTTTTTCTCGAATGGTCATATTGGATGGTAGCTGTTACCTTGGGGGGTCTATGTTGGCTCAGCTAAATCTACGAAATTGGTTACTATCGAGGAAATGGTACTGGCTCAGCTGTAAATATGCTTTATTTATGTGTGTATACACACACATACAGAAGTTATACATTAAGTGTACGTTTTCTGTTAAACGCCTCTTTTGTTTAGAAATCTAATTTCCGTGCGCATAAGTAACTGACTACTGATTTTGGTTAGCTCCCTTTTGACTTGAGGTAGCCGTTGGTATCAGCCTCTTGGTCTAATAAATTAAAATTCTGCAGAGGTATAAAACCGGTTAATTGGGGAAGCTGTGAGTGATTGCCTCAAGCTGGCCTGGTGCGTCCTCGAGCGATTAATTTTTTGTCACCCCAATGGTTAACTGTGCAAGGCACAAACAGAGGTGTGGTTTTGCTTAAAGGGTACTATCAGTTACTGACTGCCCGGAGTTTAGTGTAACCTGGATGCGCTTCGTCAGCAGTGCCTAAAGATCTACTCACTCTGTATTGTGTGTTAGTGGTGCCACAAGTATCACATTTCTACATGATAATTCTGATACTTTGGCTAAACTGAACGGTAATTGCGCTATAGGTTTTATGTACTTGTAAGGTTCTTTTATGTTCCTGAAACTATACGTGAACTAAGAGTTATTATCTCGCATGGCTGTTGTCATTAAGGGCGCGAGTTCATGATACTGGTTTCAGGTTGCTACCTCAGTAAAGCTATGTGACGTCGAGTGTAAACTGTACAGTAATGTGTCCGTATTACTAATTGTGTTACTGTAAATTTCAGTAAGGAAATGATTTGGTTGCATTACTACAGTATTATAAATATTTGATTATGCGCTTTTTACAGACCTCTGGAAAATTTTGCTGTCACTTATTTTTTATTGTGTAAATAAACTGATCGTTAATTGCGAACTTTGTTTACGTGGGAACCAGTACCTTATCGCTCCAAACCTAGATCCCTACCGTGTCAGTGAGGACGATATTTATCCGAAATGTCACTAGCCTCAAAAATTCTATACACCAATTTAAATAGTCGTTTGGTTGCCACTTACACCCAGTGATTTTAGATATTCCAACGGAATGTTATCTAACCCTTCTGCCTTGTTTGATCTCGAATCTTCTATAGCTCGTTTAAATTCTGACTAATACTGGTTTACTTGTCTCTTCTCTAACAATTGTAACTACTTTTCTCATCACGTCGTTGGAAAATTCTTCCCCCTGTAGGCCTTCGATGTAGTCTTTCTGCTTTCTCCTCTGCGTTCAGGAGGACGCGGAACGTCCTATACCTCTAATGTTAAATTTAAGGAACATTTTCTAATGAACTATTAACACCCGAATGATGAAACTTTTAGAGTATAATATTACAAATATTTAATATCATGTACCATATGGATTTTAATTTATTGGTGTTTTTTGGGAAGATTTTAATTATTTTGTTACTGAAAATAATTGACACTTTTTTGGCATAGTATCTTTGAATTAAAATCTGTTATCAATTATGTAACACAAGAAGGCTATGATACAAGGTGTATATTGGCACTGTTTACATTCCTTGAAAATTTTAAGTCTTTATCTCTAATAGTTTAGTAGAAAATGTTCCTTATATGGCAAAAAAGTGAACTTGTGGAAAACGAGTTTCAAAGTTTTACTAACATTTTAGTGGAGTCCAGCACCATAAGAGTGGTTTTCACTGTCACTAGACATCTCCCCATGTAGCCTTCTTTTCACACCTTTCATTCTTTGTCTGGCTTGCCTCTCACACTCGTTTTCTTTCCTTTCAGCATCCCGTTTCCTCTCATTGTGTATCGACATCAATGCACTCACCCTGTACTTTCCGGGCATCACATCCAACTTCTGCAGCACATTGCGCTTTATAATGTTACCTTTGTTGTACGTAGCAATGGCATCATATACTCCAAAATGAACAGTATGAATTTCCACAAACACATATTTTGGGATTCTGGTCCAAATTACATTATTCACACTCTCATTTTGATTTTGTGTACGTCCATGGAGACATTTCTTCAAAAGTTCAGTTGCAGAAAGGTCTCTGAAAATTGGTTTTATAGCCTTCATGACAGTTTCTGGTAGACTGTGACGATGCTTGTATACACTTTTAGATCCCTGATATTTGTTGTACTTGCGCCAGGAAATGGGTCCCTGTGGTATAGTCCATGTAGTGGTTTCTCGTCAGTTGATAAGGTGTGGTAGTAAAGTGCCATTACAGCCTTTTCCATTGCATCAACACTGTATTTTGTCTTATTGCAGGCCATAGTCTCTCTGCAATCTGTTGATTACCTCGTCTGTCAATCTTTTAGCTCCACCCAAAAGTTTTCCATCAGTGAGTACTTGGCCTTTCATTGTGGTCTTCAGTCGAGGTAGCCTTGTTCCCATACGTTTCTGAACGAGACCTACGCACTCCTGTTTAGTAATGGTAACATCATTTCCATAAGGGTTCAGCTCAGATACAGCAGCAAGAGACTTCCAATCACCATCACCCAGGAACTGTAGGTATCTGACCTTGTACCACAGAAGAGAGCGACTGAAAATATCTTTCACACCGGAAACTTCCATGGCCCCGCTAGACCGACTGTAATTCCTTCGACAGTTTTCTGCATGCTCATCCTTCACGCTTTTAGGACACCTACAGTGCTTGGATTTAATTACAACATCTATAACTTTTGTAGTTTCAGCACTTGTTGCCGTTATTACCCCATTATGTGAAGTGTGCCCGTGCTTCTGCCACGTACCATCTAGTGAGACAGTCAGGTCCCGAGGATTCTGAACATCTGGAATTTCTTCATTCACCGCCACAGCCTCCTCCACTGCTTCTTTCATGGATTATTGGGCAATATCTTCAACACAGGATCCAACAACCGAGTTATATTTTGAGAATTTCGTTGGTGGTGGTGGTAGATTCATTACACCACAAAACATTTGACCAGCAGAGTATATCTTACTGATTGACCTTAGAGCATAAACACATCTAATATTTACACCATAGTACTTGTGCCGGCCGTGGTGGTCATGCGGTTCTAGGCGCTGCAGTCCGGAACCGCGGGACTGCTACGGTCGCAGGTTCGAATCCTGCCTCGGGCATGGATGTGTGTGGTGTCCTTAGGTTAGTTAGGTTTAAGTAGTTCTAAGTTCTAGGGGACTGATGACCTAAGATGTTCAGTCTCAAAGTGCTCAGAGCCATTTGAACCATTTTAAGTACTTGCTTTTCTCACTATCAGTTTCACTTTGGCCTATTTCGACATATTCAGAGTTCCAAAAAGAAACACTGTAATGACAACTAGTACAATGGAGACAGATTTGTGCTGTCGCTTGACATTTACTGACATACTCAATTTGCAACATTCCTTACACAGTACTGAAGTCTCAGTCACCTTTGAGAGCAATGAAATGTTAATTATTTCGTTCACATTATCCTCAATACACTTCTCCAATAAACTTCAGTATTTTTCAGTTTATCCATGCAACTTCTTACATGTGCTAGACACAGGTGTAGATTTCACTTCATGAATAACCTCACTATTTTCAGAATCATTTCCCAAGGTCGGAAAAATTGTCACAGTTCCACTAGTGTACCTTGGAGGAGGCTTCTTCCTCTTGTAAACTCTGTTACTGTATCGAGGCCTATTTGATAACTTCCAGTTACGCAATAGAAATAGAACACAAATCGTGCAATAACCACCAAATGCTCACTGTAAACAACAGTATCCAAAGACTACAATACGCAGACAAAACAATTGCCTATCAAATAGTGTTGCCAACATAATATAAAGTCTTTGGAAAGACCGGAAGTTTTGAAAAACGATGTTTTCAATGAACATGTATCCATGGAAATTCAATGTCGCGACATGCCCTGTACAGCACATTATTGAAAATAATATTTTCAATACTTGGAGTTGAGCTACAGGTAAGATTAATATGTCATTTTAAATCTGTAGTATTTTATTTCACAATAAACTGAAAACCCAAAATTTGACCATTTTTAGGTTCTGGGTTCCCTTAACAGTGGGATTCAACTGCATTCATAATGCTGCAAAACCTGCTTTTTATTTCACCAAAGACTGTTCTCACTTTTCCGTATGCTGAAGCAGTCCTCCCGACGATCATTTCATTTTCGATTTCTTCACATCCTTTCTGCAGCCATTTTGCCTTGACTACCCTGCTCTTCCAATTCATTTCATTCCTAAGTAATTTCTATTTCCGTGTTACTGTCTTACCCTGGACATTTTTGTACTTCCTACTCTCGTCAATCAATTGAGAGATCTCTCTTGTTACATAAGGTTTCCTATCAGATACCTTCCTTGTACATATTTTTGTCTATCCAACGTCTGCGGTTGCCCTCCTAGAGATTTTGCTCTTCTTCAACTGAACTGCCTACTGTGGTATTCCTTATCGCAGTATCAACTAGTCTAGGGAACTACAGAAGCGTCACGTTGTAACATACCCCCCCCCCCCCCCCCCCCGCATCCTAATCGGCCTTCTGGATTGGGATATAACTGACCGTCAACGCGAGTGCCTAATGAAATTTTACAGTGAGCAGGGCTATCGCTACGGAAAGAAAATAATACCAATTGGTAGGAGGAAGGTGTACAACACACCCTTCTAAATACCAATAATCATTTTGAAGTTGGTGGAATACAGTGCAATCGCTCACGAACCACACGTGAGGGGGGGGGGGGGAAGGATATCACGCAATATTTAATACAAAAAATACTGATAATACAAAAAATTCTGAGTAGTTGAAAAGAGGATAATTAAATGGTCGCCAGCCCACTATGGAAACGAATATCCAGAGTATTAAGAAAGAATATGGCAAAGAAATTAAGCAAATAATCACTGGTTTGGCAACAGAAAGTTGTCACGCTTTTCCTCGACGCAACAGGTAACGAGGAAATAAGTGAATCAGAAAGCACTGAGTTTGCAATTACTTATTCTGAGCCGGCCGGAGTGGCCGTGCGCCTCTAGGCGCTACAGTCTGGAGCCGAGCGACCGCTACGGTCGCAGGTTCGAATGATTCCTCGGGCATGGATGTGTGTGATGTCCTTAGGTTAGTTAGGTTTAATTAGTTCTAAGTTCTAGGTGACTGATGACCTCAGAAGTTAAGTCGCATAGTGCTCAGAGCCATTTGAACCATTTTTGAACTTATTCTGAAATACTAAATTATGAAAGTAAAGTTAAGTTACTGGTTAAATAAACTGAAAGTCTGTTATGTAAAAAAGTGACTTCCTCCGTGTGACGTAAAGTAAAGTTTAGGAAAAGGCAATCAATTTACTTTTGATTATTGAAAGATTGAATTGAATTTACTTTACGTAGATGAGCAATTGGTTTTACTTTTAAAATAATAACAATAAAATACATGACAAGACAGCAGAAGCCAATCGCTAATCTAAAATAAATGAAACTGCACACTCTTAATTTGTGCTGTATGTTTAGTTATTAGTTTTGCCAGTGAAATTTTACATTACTTTAAGTGAATGAAGTTAATTTTGAAAACTGAAAATTAGTTAATCCTCTGTTATGAAATACTAGAATGAACAGTTACTGAGGCAGAAAACTTAGGCTGAAACTGGTCATTACAAAAAAATTAATAAATAAATAAATAAAAACTGACAGTAAATAGTTAATCAATAATCATATTCTTGACAGTGGTTGATTGCATGGAAAGAAAAGGGACCCTTCTTGGTAATGATGTCTGAGGACAATGACAGCACAGGTCCCCTACAGGTTTTAACTACTACAAGTTATCATTTAGGTTAGCCAAACTTTGTGAAAGAAATGTCACTGGGTAATGCCTCTACAAGGTTACCTATGGTTTGTCACTTTACGGTCTCACGGTGTTGTAGCTGCGCTGACGACGAAGAATGTATCCGACGACAACGCTGAGCTGCAGCTGTTGATGCTGCTGTAGCTGGTTGAGAACCCCGAGTCTACTCCAGATCCACGGATATTACGGGACAGGCAACAGTTAGAATTTCATCTTCCTCCTCCTCTCCGCTGCTACCGTGCTCTCAAACCTTGGAGGTTAACGAATTTGGTGCGCATACAGTTGTGCGATCATATCTGCACACTGCGTCTGCGGGAACGCCCAACAAACACTTCCGCATTCTTTCATCGCTCAATCAGCTCTGCCTCCTCTCTGCTCGCAGCACGACAGTGACTCTCCATACGCCAAGATGAACAACGGCACAGCGCTGCCATTTCGTCGTTGATATTGGTACATGAAAAATAAAGTTCCCTTGGCTATTAGCTAGCAATTTGCGATATCTATATTATAATTACAATCAATTATACACGGTCAGAAATAAATACACTATTACATCCATTATGTATTAAATACAGTTTTTGTAATAAAGCTTTCGCATTCAGAATTAGAAGTACTGCGCATGTTATCGACGGATAATAAACAGCGAAAAATTTTCGGAAGTGCAGAAGGTATTTTATCTGCATTTTTGGTATTACAAAATTCTCAGTCCTTCAGTGTCCCTCTTTCTTCCACATCGCTTTTTCCGGATGGTTCTCATAAGATTCCGTTTACTCTCCCACATTACTAAATAGTGATCTGAGTTTACATCTGCTCCTGGGTACACCTTACAATCCAAATGTGATTTGCCGCCCGTTGTGGCCTAGCAGTTCTAGGCGCTTAATTCCGGAACCGCGCAGCTTCTACGATCGCAGGTTCGAATCCTGCATCGGGCATGGATGTGTGTGATGTTCTTAGTTAGTTTGTTTTAAGTAGTTCTAAGTCTAGAGGACTGATGGCCTCAGATGTTAAGTCCATAGTGCTTAGAGACATTTGAACCATTTTGTACCAAATGTGATTTCAGAATCCTTGTGTGACCATTACATAATCCATCTCGAATCTTCCAGTGCGTCCGAGCCTTTCCCAAGTACAGTTCCTCTTGTGAATCTTGAACAAAGCATTCGTTATTACTCACTGAAGGTCATCAGTGAGTCTTTCTCCCCTGTCATTCCTACTACCAATTTCATATTTCCCAGAAAGTCTTCCTTGTACTCCTATGCCTACAACAGTATTGTTATCCCCACGACTATTAGATTATAACCTCCCTTTACTTACTGAATTACCCGTTGAGTACCCTCATATACTTTCTCTCTCTCTCTTCATCTTGTACTTGCAACGTCAGAACGTATACCTGAACTATTGTTTTCGCCGTTGATTTTCTCTGGAACCCGACGAGAGATCTGAACTGTTCACGGTAACTTACTCTCTATGTTCCTCTTCATACTGAACCCTACTTTGGTTACACCATTTTCCTCTGCTGACGATGTTACCCTACATTATTCTTTTCAGAAATGCTTAACTTCATTCTATTTCACTTCACTGACCTCCCACTATAATTAAACTCTCGCTGCTTGAAGCCATTGTAGAAGGAAATCTATTTACCGAACAGGTATCCAATTTTGTAGGATTGATGTTAAGAATGCTTGCACTGCTGGATTTGTGTTGTTAGTACAATTAGTGTCATGACTTGCCCTTAGCACCGGTATTGATACGGTGACGTAGGGGTTGAAATTCAACCCTTAATCACAGTTGTGAGTACACTCATGCAACCACGGTCGTGCGGTCCCGTGGACAGCGTTCAGGAGGCGGGAAAAATACGTAAAAACCAAAAACCTTGCGCTACTTTTTGCATTTAGTACAACATATTTATTCTTCAATTCTACATAAATGGTAACATGTGTACAAAATACTGTTTCGGTGCTGTGGAAGCGAACTACTCACCTTGTTGTTGTTGTTGTGGCCTTCAGTCCAGAGACTGGTTTGATGCAGCTCTCCATGGTACTCTTTCCTGTGCAAGCATCCTCATCTCCGAGTAACTTCTGCAGCCTACATCCTTCTGAATCTGCTTAGTGTATTCATCTCTTGGTCTCCCTCTACGATTTTTACCCTCCACGCTGCCCTCCAATGCTAAATTGTTGATCTCTTGATGCCTCAGAACATGTCCTACCAACCGATCCCTTCTGCTAGTCAAGTTGTGCTACACACTCCTCTTCTCCCCAATTCTATTCAACATCTCCTCATTAGTTACGTGATCTACCCATCTAATCTTTAGCATTCTTCTGTGGCACCACATTTCGAAAGCTTCTATTCTCATCTTGTCTAAACTATTTATCGTCCATGTTTCACTTCCATACATGGCTACACTCCATACAAATACTTCCTGAAACGACATCCTGACACTTAAATCTACACTTTATGTTAAAAAAATTCTCTTCTTCAGAAACGCTTTCCTTGCCATTGCCAGTCTACATTTTATATCCTCTCTTCTTCGACCACTATCAGTTAGTTTGCTCCACAAGTAGCAAACCTCTACTACTTTAAGTATCCCATTTCCTAATATAATTCCCTCAGTATCACGAGATTCAATTCGACTACATTCCATTATACTCGCTTTTTTTGTTAATGTTCATTTTATATCCTCCTTTGAATCCTCCTGCCATTCCGTTCAGCTGCTCTTCCATTTCCTTTTTTGTCTCTGACAGAATTACAATGTCATCGACAAACCTCAAAGTTTTTATTTCTTCTCCATGGATTTTATTTCCTACTCCAAATTTTTCTTTTGTTTCCTTTACTGCTTGCTCAATATATACGAGGTGCATTCAAGTTCTAAGGTCTCCGATTTTTTTTCTAATTAACTACTCATCCGAAATCGATGAAACTGGCGTTACTTCTCGACGTAATCGTCCTGCAGACGTACACATTTTTCACAACGCTGACGCCATGATTCCATGACAGCGGCGAAGGCTTCTTTAGGAGTCTGTTTTCACCACTGGAAAATCGCTGAGGCAATAGCAGCATGGCTGGTGAATGTGCGGCCACGGAGAGTGTCTTTCATTGTTGGAAGAAGCCAAAAGTCACTATGAGCCAGGTCATGTGAGTAGGGAGTATGAGGAATCACTTCAAAGTTGTTATCACGAAGAAACTGTTACGTAACGTTTGCTCGATATGCGGGTGTGTTGTCTTGGTGAAACAGCACACGCGCAGCCCTTCCCAGACGTTTTTGTTGCAGTGCAGGAAGGAATTTGTTCTTCAAAATATTTTCGTAGGATGCACCTGTTACCGTAGTGCCCTTTGGAACGCAGTGGGTAAGGATTACGCCCTCGCTGTCCCAGAACATGGACACCATCATTTTTTCAGCATTGGCGGTTACCCGAAATTTTTTTGGTGGCGGTGAATCTGTGTGCTTCCATTGAGCTGACTGGCGCTTTGTTTATGGATTGAAAAATGGCATCCACGTCTCATCCATTGTCACAACGGACGAAAAGAAAGTCCCATTTATGCTGTCGTTGCGCGTGAACATTGCTTGGCAACATGCCACACGGGCAGCCATGTGGTCGTCTGTCAGCATTCGTGGCACCCACCTGGATGACACTTTTCGCATTTTCAGGTCGTCATGCAGGACTGTGTGCACAGAACCCACAGAAATGCCAACTCTGGAGGCGATCTGTTCAACAGTCATTCGGCGATCCCCCAAAACAATTCTGTCCACTTTCTCGATCATGTCGTCAGACTGTCTTGTGCGAGCCCGAGGTTGTTTTGGTTTGTTGTCACACGATGTTCTGCCTTCATTAAACTGTCGCACCCACGAACGCACTTTCGACACATCCATAACTCCATCACCACATGTCTCCTTCAACTGTCAATGAATTTCAATTGGTTTCACACCATGCAAATTCAGAAACGGAATGATTGCACGCTGTTCAAGTAAGGAAAACGTCGCCATTTTAAGTATTTAAAACAGTTCTCATTCTCGCCGCTGGCGGTAAACTTCCATCAGCCGTACGGTGCTGCCATCTCTGGGACGTATTGACAATGAACGCGGCCTCATTTTAAAACAATGCGCATGTTTGTATCTCTTTCCAGTCTGGAGAAAAAAAAATCAGAGGCCTTAGAACTTGAATGCACCTCTATATTGAACATGGGGGATAGGCTTCAACGTTCTCATTCCCCTCTCAATAACTTCTTCCCTTTCATGCCCTTCGACTCATATTGCACTCGAAATTCTCATCTAAATTTACAGTGATGGACACACATCGAAATATTTAAGTACAGTTCCTTACTTGAAACTTGGTTATTGCAGGTTAATGTTTAATGTGTACCATCAGTGCTAAAATTGAGTATTCTTGACAGTGAATTACACGGAGAAAATCTGCACTACTGAAAGCGGTCACATTTCGCGTCACCCTACATGCACTGTGGACACACCTTACTTGGGCCTTGCAAACAAACTGGGACCTGGCATTGGCGACAAAAATAGCTTGTTTTCCTCTTCTTTCTTGGTGGACAAATTCCACATTTCTTCCTTCCATCCCTAGGTAGTTTGTCCTTCTTTTCTGGGTGTTCAAGGAGATTTACTTCAGCTCCTAGAACTTCACCGAAAGAAAATTTCAATTCTCGTGGAAGATGTTTGTTTATAATTCTTTTGGGCTATGAAAGGTCGATTAGTTTTTTCGCCAGAGCTCTCGTGAAATTCATCCTATTAAGTACATCTTTTTTTGACTGACTGATGAACAATGTATGCAACGATAACACTCATATCAAGAATATGGATAAACGCAGCCATCGGCCAGCGGCGTGTACGTTGGCTTGAACGATATTTAGCTTATCTACAGTATGAGCACCACCCATTTTGTTACTTTGTGTTAATGTAGTGGGTTATAGTTACAAGTTTTTCACACTGCACGCCATCTTATATGGAGTGATGCATTGCTGATATAAGAATTACTACTCTTCCTTTCTTAGGCACGTGGGATATCGGCGTGATGGGTTTGGTAAATGCATACAGCGTGGTTCCAACTTCACGTCCACGAGAAGGCAAGGAAGATGTCGAAATTTCCTCTCGGATCTTGTTCCCACTATGGTGAAACCATTATTCTGCAGCACGTCTGGAAGTTCGATTGGTAGATATCAGTTGTCAGCGGTAATGTTTCATTTCCTATGTGCTACTGGCTTACGAAATCTGAGGACAACCTGAGTAGGAACGGCGTATGTCTTCTCGTCTTGGGAAAGTCCTGTTACATCGGTACCTTTTCCACTGTAGAGAGAGGCGCTGAAGAAATAATTACTCCTGGAATCGGCGAGGCATTGAAGCTTGAGGTCATACTTCGCCGGTTTAGATGGAATATACATTTTGAACTCACAGTGTCCCCTAAAGTGGATTGATTTTTCAACAACTGTAGCATTAGCCCCAAGAATGTAACCAGTGCAAAATTTCACTGAATTTGTGTAGAATGTTTGTTATAGCAGCTGCTGGACCCGAAATCTTACGTAACTCCCTGTCATCAGCGTTCTCAAATCTCAAGCAGTTGAGAATTACAGCAAATCCTGCTGATGACATAGTGATACGGAGAAAACCAGGGCCAGTCCAATCAGTACAAAAGAAAGAATGTATGTCTTCGTTATTCGATCTGAATACAGAAGTTCAAATTAGAAGGCCGACAAAACTTCACACATTGTTCAACGTCTGACTTCTGTTCTCTCCGTATTCATATATTTTCCCCGAATAATTTCAAGTTTTTCCTTTGTTCATGTAAGTATTTTGTTCAGCATATCAAGACTGAAAACATAGCTCCAAGAGGTGAGTGGGTCGACCTGTGATTGTCTGCTGAGATTGTGTCCAAGAGCTGGTACCTTCAATATATGAGCTGTTTAGTTCTACTGCCGATCACCTGAACCTATCTCTGCCACAGAAGTATTTTCTAGACGGTCGTCATCTTCTTCGCTTTCTGATTCTCCTTCAGCCCTTCACTGACTTACACTAACACGGTCGTGCGGTCCCCTGGACGTCGTTCGGATGAAACGATAGTAGTCATGGCACTTTCAACAAGCAGCAGACTGGGAATATGGAAACTACTGGCCAGCCCATCTCTCCAAGGTCAACAGCGTTCCTAGAAATAGTGGTGTGGAAAGAAGCCCAGTCCACGGACCGCACGACTGTACTTAAGGGTTAAGCAATAATGGGCATTACAGTTGTAGACAGTCACCATGGGTCTGGACAAGGTGGCGGGAGTTTACTCGCAAAGCTGTCTTATCAAAACAACAACAATTGTGCCGCTGCTTTACACGAGTATCGACGCATTCAAAGATTACGGACAGGTTGTCTTTCCTCACCGGGATTGAAGAACATGATTCGGAAGTTCGGATTAACTGGGAACTTGGGGATTGCTCCTGGGGCAGACCGACGGGAAATTGCGCCACAAATTGTTATAATAGCTACTGAGAATGCTGGACGCAATATGAGATCTTCAAGCACTGCACGAACTGTGTGATAGGGGTTGCACATTCCACGGCCCACCGCCCGGAAAGTGCTGTGAACATCTGTGAAATGGTATCTCTAGCATGGTTGCAGATTGTCGTGGATGCAAGTGGTCGTCATAATGATCAAAATTTGTAACCGGGAACGTAAATATGTTACGTATCCTAACAAATGATTCCACAAAGTTTCATTGTCCTGCGATCACTCTATTTCACAGGGGCTCTCACAAGTAGCGAAAGTATATCTAGATTCAGCCTTTGTATTTCCATTTCCGGGTTTTCTAGCTCCCCTATCACGTTCAAACTTCTGACATTCCACTAGTCGATTCTTAGAGTGTCACCTGTCGTTGATTATTCCATCTTTTCTCATGGTCGCTTCCACTTAGCAGTCCCTCCCAGTCGGGGTGTAACCCGGAATTTCTTGCCTGTCATCATGATTTTTTTTCAATTACTGTATCATGTCCAGTGGCTAGGCCTTATGTTTATTTAATGTACTGGTCTGCATAGACTTCTGCATCCTCATGTCATTGATCGTCGCTGATTCTTCCGTCTTTTAGGGGAATGTCCTATTAGTGATGATTTTTATTCAAAATTTAAACAGTGGCTAAGTTTGAATTCCGCACCGTTGATGGTTTCATTGTTAGTCAGAGAGCGTATCCCGGGGCCACGTGTTCAGCTCTTAATATGTAGGCCAAAAATGTGTCACGTCGAATAGTACAGCTCGTTATGGCTCAGTACAGAGATGAATACCATCGGTATAGAATCCCAAGCTTTGCACTGCAATATGTTGCCTTATTACTCGACGCTCATGACCGGAGATTGGAGGACACGATTTTCATTGCAAATTCCAACCAAGTTGCAAACGCAGTCGATCGCTTGCTCTCTCTGTGTCTCTCCAGCTATATTCGCCACCTTACAAGAAACACACCACAAAATACAGCAAAGCAGGAGTTTGTTCCACATTCAAACACCGACCATGTTGCTCCGCACTGGCTGCGTTGATTTCCTGTTGGTCGAGTCGTACCACTCAACAAGATAGCCGTAAAGACTATCATACATAACTGAGCAAGGACTGACTACACCCTAAATTTCGACTAGTGGGCATAGATTACCACAGTAACGTAGCTCTTACATAAAAGAGATGTAAGTTGACAAATATTACAGGTAATTTTCACAGTAAACTGCATGCACATAATTGTTTATAACATCATTTTGGACATGTTGCATGATAATATTCACGTGTTTGATATTTATTGCTACGCCACCTTCCGTACGTGTCATCAGTCAGAAAACATCAGCCAACTCAGCCCAAAATAAATATGTGTAAGAACTACATTCTTTCAAATACTGATAGGTTTACGTACTCTGACAGAAAATAAATCGCACATCAGAAAATAATTCGTGTAGAATAATGAAATTTCGGGAATACATTAGTCTAGGTAACGTACTTAAGTGATTAATATTCAAAGATCACAGGTTAAAGTAAGCGTGAAATACGTAATTGGAAATGCAAAAAGCTGGCACGTTAATAACCGGTGTGACCACCAGAACTCTGAATGCAAGCTTGCAAACGTGTATGCGCTGTGTAGTTAGGTACCGGACGTCAGTTTGTGGGCTGGAAAGGTCGATGTCTGTTGCACTTGATCGATCGATACTGGGACGGTTAATACTGTTTGTGGATGACGTTGGAGTTGTCGCTCGATGATGTCCAACATGGGCTTGATTGGAGATAGATCTGGTGATCCAGCAGGCCAAGGCAAAATGTCGACACACTGCAGAGTTTATTGGGTTACAACAGCGGTATGAGGGCGAACATTATCTAGCTGGAAAACACCCATGGAACGCTGTTCATGAATGACAGCACAACTGGTCGAATCACCAGGCTGTGTACAACTTTGCAGTCAGGGTGTGTGGGATAACCACGAGAGTGATCCTGCTGTCACACGAAATAGTATCCCAGACCATAAACCCAGGTGTAGGTCCAGCATGTCTAGCACACAGACAGGATGGTCGCAGACTGTCAACTAGCCTCCCTCTAACCATCAGTGGCACTGAAGCAGAACCAGGTTTCATCAGCAAAAGCAAATCACCACCATCTGCCGTCCATTGAGCTCTCACTTGAGACCACTGAAGTAGTAGATGGCGGTGGTTTGGGATCAGTGGAACGCACTCCACAGGGCGTCTGGCTTGGAGCTCTCTTTGAAGTAATTGACTTTTAACAGTTCATCGTGTCATTGTGGTGCCAGCTACTGCCCAAATTGCTGCTGCAGATGCAGTACGATGCCCCAATGGCATATCAAATTTACTCCAACTGTGAAAGTGAGGTCACACAACAAGGTGGGAAGTATTCTTCCCATTCCCCTTCCTTGGAGTTAAATAACAAAAACAACTTTCTCAATATATGTCATATTTACTTGCTAACTTTACTTCCTTTGTTACAATGATTGTTCACAATTACTTGCCATCAAATTTTCTGAAACATGGGTCTATGCAAAGTGGTATTTGAAAATATGTACGAACACAGCGAGTGCTCTTTTCCGCAGCTTTGGTACTACAATGACGGCACGTCCAGTAGGTTTCTCCCAAAATGGGTCGATGCTCCCCTACAGCCACATGACGAAAATCGTCAGGTACTTTGTCCCTTTTTGCCAGAAAGACAGGTTTTTGTCCACGCCCTTTTTGGGATGAGAAGCCAGATGGATCTTGCATGTGAGCTGATCATGCTGTCCACTTTCTCTTTTACTTATTTTCCACAGAATAAAACTGTTCACTGCAGCAACGTCCACCAGGAAATAAAATATTGTGTGCCATCATTTTACAGAACGTCTGCCAATAGCATACCTTTCTCGTAATTGATCAAACTTATCGACACCATCCATTATTTTGTTGTATTCTGCCACAACCTCAGGACAAGAAATCTCTGTAATAGTGCCATCCTTGTTTTTCCTTTTCACTGTGGCTGTTTCTCATGGGTCATGAACTGAGGACAGGAATGTGACTGGATGGTTATCCATCCATTTTACTGCAGAAATGGCTCCTTTTGTTTCAAACTGGAATTCTCCTCGTTCCAATTTTACGTTTTCCTTCATAAATTTGGGCAAATCAAAAGTATTTACCTTATACTATAGCTTTGAGGAAAAAAATCACAAAAGTCACGCAAACAGGACTGAAAGGCTCCTCTACAGAGCAACACTCAGCTATACAATGCCTCTGCGCGAAGGTACTGCAAAAACGGCGGGAACTTCCGATTGGAAGTAGTACCCTATACTGTTCGCTAGGTGGTAGCACCGTACAGAAGTGGGAACTGTGAATCCCACGGGACTAGGAGCGAGTTCATGGTAGTGGGAAGCATGTTTCCCACGGCTCACGAAAGGGTTAAGTAATATCGGAGAAGGAACATGCAGCTTCTCGTAGCCATATTTCACGACCCCGTTCGAACTCGTTGAGGTGTTGATGATGGGGTCTTTGTCACCATAAAGGCATTCTTGATTGACATCGGTTCACCAAGTCCAGTCTCAAAGATAACTAATGCTCCCGATCGTTACAGCATGACTTTAAATGGAACCTGATTTGCATCGTCATAGTGGCGCTACTAGCGCCACTCTTACGTGACTGGCGTGACATTTGAATGGACGTAATTTTCAGATGTAGAAACACGCCGGCCAACTTTCGTTTATATCGCGGAACTCCTTCTTGGCGTTGCAATTTTTTACAGTGTATATAGTACTTTCTGTTCCTAGGTAATAAAATTATTCTGTACTAAACCAGTTACAAGATTAAACCATATACTGGGAGCTCACAGGCATTTAAGGAATCATCACTCACGCGTTCCATACGAGAAGGGAACTGAAAGAAGCCCCAGTTACTGGTACAATGGAAAGTCTCGCCTGGCATGCACTTCACACGGGTTTGGAAATTGTGAACGTGGATGTAGAATACTTAGGTGCGTCATTACGCTGCGCTCCGTATGCTAGCACTGCAGAACAGTGGTACATAAAACAATTAGCACTACGTCGACAAGTGGGGCATCGCCGCGCTGTCCCTCTACGAAAACGACGGCTGCAGAACGTAATCCCATCAGATATGGCGTGCTTGATTTCGTGAGCGTACACAGGCAGATTGAGTGACCGCCGCTATCGAGCAAACAACTGCCGAACGGAATTACAGCGGACAACTGCAATACTCGGTTGTCCCAGACAGCAAGCAATCGCCCGCCAGCCGCGTTAAAACAGACTGATGTAACGGCCGCAACCCGGCGCGATCGAGAAATCTGCTGGCGGCGCGGTCCGTGGTGACTTAGGAGGCCGTTCGACCTCGGTCTAGGAGACCAGGCGCTGGCAGTTCCTCTAATTGGATGCAGGCCATTACGGCCGCGTCAATGCTCATTACACGCGCGTGTCCACGCCATAACGGCGCAGCGCCGCACCGCCGGCGCCAATTGCGCGCGCCCGCAGGGCTCGTCGGGGCCTATTCAGCATGGCGCACGCCGCCCGCTGCCGTATTCCGTTTGCCGCTTTTTCATCCCTCTGTCCAATTGGTGACGCACGCAGCCCAGTCGCCGGGTATTAGCCACGCATTGGTCCGTTAGGGAAGGCAATTAGCCCCACTGTCAGAAATTTTCAGCTTATCCGCTAATCGCTGGTGGCAGGTGACATGAAATACTTCTTTACACCTATTTCCAAGGCACGGTTATCGGCACATGTGGCGTCATTCAACGGATATTGATCGATGCTTTCGCGTGTATACCATATTCGCTTCAAACTATTTGTGACATGCGTCTCAACGAAATTAGATCCAAATGAAATCTTTTGTCCTTTCAGCCATAAGTTGAAAGTCTGAAAACCTTCTCAATAGCAAATGTTATTCAGATGTGCATCGTGCATACACTTTCTAACATTCTGCGTGGTGTCTGTTTGTTCTAAGTCGTGTCTCCCTACCACTTTCGCGCAACGACGCTCTGAGCGTGTTTTTTAGGGAATTGACTAGTATGAACCTGGGACCTGTTGCTGGTAAGGAGACGCCAGATCACACATGACATGTAGAGTTCAGAAGAGTTCAGTGAGACTAGCGATGATATAATCAAATACTTAATGATTTCGGCGTCAGATCTACTGCACTCCCTGTAAAAGAATCTTAATACTAACTAAATTTAGTGGAAGGGGTTCAAGGCTTTCCTATTTTTAGTTCACTGGTAAAATAACGTAGAAAAAGCAGTTAAGTTTATCATTGGAAATTTTATTCTACTCACAAAACATTGTTTATAAATTGCACTATTGATAAAAGGAAATATTTTAATACAGGATGATAAAAACCAACTGCGTTCAACAAAAGTGTGAACGAATATTCCCTGAATGGGTTTCCAAGTTCTATAATGGATCGAAGGATGACCTATGCCATATCACATCTATAATCTAGATTTATGTTAAGTTTCATAAAAGAGAAAACTATCAAAATGGTCTACAGTGACCCTCAATTATCTTTAATTACTTATTTAACTTGTAAATTACAGTGGCTGATGTGGCTTCTCAATAATTATATGACAGAAAAATCATCGCGTTCCAGATTTTAACTTCTAGTAGAAAATGCGAATACAATGAGCTTCAATTGACGATGAATACTAGTATTACGCAAAAAAGTGTTGTAACAGATGAGACTTCTGCAGTTCTGAGTGAAGCTTTATGCGCTGTTACGTGGCATCGCGTGCGTTCATTACCTTGTCGTTGATTTAGGCAGCGTCAGAGGGCGGCGGGTGGCACAGCTCCACGCACTTCGCCGTCTCGGAAGCAACTCTCTCCTAACTTCTCCTTACTACAATTTACCGAAGTTGGTTTAAAAAAAGCTATCTGGCTGTGTTTTCAACTGACCAATCAGGGTCTCAATGTTAACCTTAAGCTCCGCCTACAAAATTCTGTCTATCCAATGAGAAACGTTATACTTTTCGTGGTGGGGCAATGTTTTTAACGTTTGCAACGTAACAGAGACGCGAAAAAGTCTCACGCAAAAACTTGCAGCTGGTGTGGCCCTTTTAGTGTTATCGTAAGCTCTATACTGTTCTTCTGGAATGCACCATCTTTTAACATGGGCTGGGGGTTGGTTTTGGCGGTCAGCTGGCGACGTGGGTGTCCGTCCCTTATCGTAGGGCCTCCTAGCTTACACGATTCTGCTCTCGACTTCTGTTCTCGTTTCTCCCCTCGGAACTGCATCTGTTTCATGGTGGGTAGGTATGAAATGCATTTAGGCGTTCTTGTGTTAGTCTGTGGTATTCCATTTGCTCACTCGTAGGTCGTATTACTTTGGTTAATTTAATGTCAGGATTTATTTGGAGCTATGTGACATACTGCCAGATTTGCTTATCATGTCCAGGTTTTCATGGAAGGTGTTGGATTTGTCTGACACCTTACAACTTCTTCAGTTAGATAGCGGCAGTCAGCTGGGTAACGGATTTAACCCCCATCATTCCCGTGAGTTGCGCATGTAACACATCAGCCCCAGTTGCAAATAGAAACGAATCTTTACCCAAGTTTCAGCCAAAATAATTTGACCTTCTTCAGAAGTAAGTCACACTAAATTATTGCATGCCAAAGTTTGACCATGTCAAATATAAAACTGTAACACCGTACTAACCAGGCATTAACCTACATCACTTGGGCTGAAGAGAAACAGCAGGCCCCACTGTGCGGACGAGGTCGGAAGGCCGCGAGAGCTGTAGATTTATGACTGGTTAGTACGGTGCTACAGTTTTATACTTGACGTGGCCAAACTTTGATCTGCAATAGTTTAGTATCACTGGCTTCTGAAGAAGGCCAAATTATTTTGGCTGAAAATCTGGGTAAAGATTGATTTCTATTTGCAACTGAGTCTGACGTGTTACATGTTCAATTATCACAGTTACTGAGGGCTGCATAATGTTAAAAATCCCCGTCAGTTGCACTCAGCGAAGAGGTCGCCAGGGCCACGGTGGGTGACACCCCTTTGGAAGGGCGCTACTTGCTACCTGTGACCTCGGTCTTGCAATTACGACCGTGACCCATGCGCAAAACGCATACAGCGAGCTAATAATCTGTGAAGGCTGGGTAGCCGATGTCTCTTCAAAAGGGTCATCTAAGGATGCCTGACAGCTGCCCTGTAGCAATATCATGCTTGGTAGTAAACCAAGATGAGCTCTCTCCCGAAACATCATCGACTATTCATTAAGTCGGAAAAATTTCAAGATACGTATCAGACACCTTCACGTATCAGAATAATCGAAAAGATAGGCAGTGAGAGAGCAAAATTTCTAAATCCATAAATTTTATTAAATGCAGGAAACATAACGTCATATCAGTGTTTGCTACAGGACACTACAAGAAGACCGTCGTTTTAAGGAATAAGGCCAGCCTTCGTTTACACACTCGAAGACAAAAAAAGGTCCACTACGAAGAAATTGTCAGAATGGGACAGTAATCGGTAAAGTCATGTACATATACAGACAAACAAATCATTACAAATTCAGAAAAATATGGTATGATTTGTTCAAGAGAAAGAGCTTCTCAAATTTAACAAGTCAGCAACGCGTTGGTCCAAAAAATGGTTCAAATAGCTCTGAGCACTATGGGACTCAACTTCTGAAGTCATCAGTCCCCTAGAACTTAGAACTACTTAAACCTAACTAACCTAAGACATCAGATACATCCATGCCCGAGGCAGGATTCGAACCTGCGGCCGCGCGGTTCCAGACTGTAGCGCCTAGAACCGCTCGCATTGGTCCACTTCTGACCCTTATGCAAACGGTTAGTCGGTTTGGCACTGATTGACAGAGTTATTGCGTGTTCTGTAGAGAGATATCGTGCCATATTCTGCCCAGTTCGCGCGTTAGATCATCAAAATCCCGAGATGGTTGGACGTCCCTGCCCAAAATGCTCCAAACTTTCCCAATGCGGAGAGATCCAGTGACTTTGCTCGCGAACTTAAGGTTTGCATAAACGAAGACAAGCAGCTGGAAGTCTGGCAGTATGCGGACGTGCATTATCTTGCTGAAATATAACCTTACGATGGCTTGCCATGAAATGCAATCAAACTGGGCGTAGAATACCGTCGACGTACTGTAATGATGTCACGGACGACAAACATGGAGGTCCCGCTATAGAAAGAAATGACATCTCAAGCCATCTCTCCTGTTGTTGGAACATACGGCATGCGACAGCCCGGTTAATGGCACACCACTCCCCGGGCCGTTTCCAGGTATGTCTTTACAGGTGATCGGGACTCAATTCGAACAGGATCTCATCACTGAAGACCTACTCCAGTCAGATTTCGGGCCGAAGACGTCTCTGGAGAAGTTCAGGATAGCGTTGGGATACGATCAAAAATGGCTCTGAGCACTATGGGACTCAACATCTTAGGTCATAAGTCCCCTAGAACTTAGAACTACTTAAACCTAACTAACCTAAGGACATCACACAGACCCATGCCCGAGGCAGGATTCGAACCTGCGACCGTAGCAGTCCCGCGGTTCCGGACTGCAGCGCCAGAACCGCTAGACCACCGCGGCCGGCGTTGGGATACGAACCTGACTGATGCCCTGGGAGGACATACAACAAGTCTATCAACCAATGCCAAGCCGAGTACCTGCCAGAGATGGAGTAACACGTTATTGACTTGCTCAATATTTGAACTTCTTTCCCTTGAATAATTCATCGATCTTTCCTGAAAGTATAATTATTTGTTTGTCTGTAGACGTAAATCACATCTACCGATTTACGTTTTAAGTTCTGATCGCTCATGGAATGGAAAGCAAGGTGAAAATACACTCCTGGAAATGGAAAAAAGAACACATTGACACCGGTGTGTCAGACCCACCATACTTGCTCCGGACACTGCGAGAGGGCTGTACAAGCAATGATCACACGCACGGCACAGCGGACACACCAGGAACCGCGGTGTTGGCCGTCGAATGGCGCTAGCTGCGCAGCATTTGTGCACCGCCGCCGTCAGTGTCAGCCAGTTTGCCGTGGCATACGGAGCTCCATCGCAGTCTTTAACACTGGTAGCATGCCGCGACAGCGTGGACGTGAACCGTATGTGCAGTTGACGGACTTTGAGCGAGGGCGTATAGTGGGCATGCGGGAGGCCGGGTGGACGTACCGCCGAATTGCTCAACACGTGGGGCGTGAGGTCTCCACAGTACATCGATGTTGTCGCCAGTGGTCGGCGGAAGGTGCACGTGCCCGTCGACCTGGGACCGGACCGCAGCGACGCACGGATGCACGCCAAGACCGTAGGATCCTACGCAGTGCCGTAGGGGACCGCACCGCCACTTCCCAGCAAATTAGGGACACTGTTGCTCCTGGGGTATCGGCGAGGACCATTCGCAACCGTCTCCAAGAAGCTGGGATACGGTCCCGCACACCGTTAGGCCGTCTTCCGCTCACGCCCCAACATCGTGCAGCCCGCCTCCATTGGTGTCGCGACAGGCGTGAATGGAGGGACGAATGGAGACGTGTCGTCTTCAGCGATGAGAGTCGCTTCTGCCTTGGTGCCAATGATGGTCGTATGCGTGTTTGGCGCCGTGCAGGTGAGCGCCACAATCAGGACTGCATACGACCGAGGCACACAGGGCCAACACCCGGCATCATGGTGTGGGGAGCGATCTCCTACACTGGCCGTACACCACTGGTGATCGTCGAGGGGACACTGAATAGTGCACGGTACATCCAAACCGTCATCGAACCCATCGTTCTACCATTCCTAGACCGGCAAGGGAACTTGCTGTTCCAACAGGACAATGCACGTCCGCATGTATCCCGTGCCACCCAACGTGCTCTAGAAGGTGTAAGTCAACTACCCTGGCCAGCAAGATCTCCGGATCTGTCCCCCATTGACTATGTTTGGGACTGGATGAAGCGTCGTCTCACGCGGTCTGCACGTCCAGCACGAACGCTGGTCCAACTGAGGCGCCAGGTGGAAATGGCATGGCAAGCCGTTCCACAGGACTACATCCAGCATCTCTACGATCATCTCCATGGGAGAATAGCAGCCTGCATTGCTGCGAAAGGTGGATATACACTGTACTAGTGCCGACATTGTGCATGCTCTGTTGCCTGTGTCTATGTGCCTGTGGTTCTGTCAGTGTGATCATGTGATGTATATGACCCCAGGAATGTGTCAATAAAGTTTCCCCTTCCTGGGACAACGAATTCACGGTTTTCCTATTTCAATTTCCAGGAGTGTACAACGAAGCTTCGCACAGATGTGTTGTGCAGTGTTTCTAGTACACCTGTCGATCGCGTCACATTGGACGTTATAGTCCTGAGATAACAGCGAGCGCATAAAGATGCCTTGAAAATAGTGTCTGCCGGCAAGCAAGGGCGCCTGCCTAGTGATTTCGCCTGACTTCATGCAACACCACATAACGTAGCTGTCTCGTATTTCCTTCATGACATAGCGTCCACTGCAGTGACCAAGAAGACGGTCCTGCTGCCGTTTCGATGGGAAGTGTTGATTACCTACTGTACAGCCAGGACGTGCCTCCCTCTGATGTTGTAAGTAGCCTGTTTATATGTTTGTATGTTGGCAGCGCTACAGACTGTAATTAATATCGCTGACAACGCTCTGAACCCTCAGTAAGAGACTCTGTGGTTGGACGGACTAGCAGTTAGCAGTTAGCGAGCGGACGGCTTGGACATGTGTGCTTCGTGGAGACTCAATGTTGGTAGGCTGTGCATTGTAAAATGATGACGGATATAGTTGGTAATGTTTGAGTGGTGGAATTATTGACGAATATATAATTTTTGGAACTGGATGTCACATGAATAACGTAAAATCTGCTAAATACATTGTTTGCTCTTCAACAAAATCTTTCTTTTGCTCACCATATGCCGCCTAGTAGTTAGAGCCTATAGTAGTTAGAATCCTTTTATTTAGCTGGCTGTAGTTCCTGCTTGCTGTAAGTGCTGTAAGTCTTGGTTCAAATGGTTCAAATTGCTCTGAGCACTATGGGACTTAACATCTGTGGTCATCAGTCCCCTAGAACTTAGAACTACTTAAACCTAACCAACCTAAGGACATCACACACATCCATGCCCGAGGCAGGATTCGAACCTGCGACCGTAGCGGTCACGCGGTTCCAGACTTCCACAATGGCCGGCGCTGTAGGTCTTGTTTTGAAGATTTTCGGTGAGGTAAGTGACTTATGAAAAAGTATGGGTTATTGTTAGGATTTGTACAAATTCGGGGCCATTCTTTTGTGTTGTCAGGGAAAATTCCCTAGGTCAGTGTTGAAATGATGAAAATAAGTGACGAGACAGTAGGTGCAGTTTCACTCAGCAGTTTAAGTAAACACAAAGAAGTTTAAGTAAACACAAAGAAGTGTCAATGTTCATCTCTGCTCAGAAGAACCGCTGACTACGAGGACAACATTTTGGTACACAGAACGAGCCATAGACCAGCTAGAGAAGTGACGGACAGGACACGCGGCTGCCTTATATGGCGAGTGTATTGGAGAACTGGTACAATGCTATGACAAATGTGTAAGTCAGAGCAGTGACTATGCAGAGAAGTAGCTGGAACGTGTATTAAACTGTTACCAATAAAACATTTCTGATCTTCACTGTGGTTTCCATTTCGAAACTGATCGTAACTTACTATCCGGATGACTTTCGTATATTCATTATAAAATACGAAATTTTGGTGCAGTTTCTGAAGAAATGGACTATGTGCTTCTAGAGAACGAGTGCCCAGTTTTCAAGAAGGCTCGGAGAACAGATGTACATAGTATTACAGGCCAACATTACTGATGTCAATCCGTTGTAGAACTGTGGAACATTTTTACGCTTACGCAGTGTGGTGTTTTCGGGGAGCGGAAAACTAATTAAAAACAAACATGGATTCCGCAGGGATCTTGCGAAGTTCAGCTCGCTCTGTTCTCGCATGACATCCAGAGCGCCACAGACACCGGAGCCCGACGAAGGCTATCTTCCTTAACTTCTGGAACACATTCGCTGCAGTTTCTCTGTGTTCTTTAGTGAATAAAATTCGGGCATGCCCAGTGTTGGACCAGATCTGTGAATGGATTCAGGGTTTTCTTGCGGTCTCAATGCAACACGTCGCACTGGCAGGTGGTATTCTCGTGTGGGATTATGTTTGGAAAAGCAACTACACGAAGAGTAATCGTAGATACAGTCGGAGTTTTGATTTTCTCGTCCGTATTATAAATCAAATCCCCTTAGAAATTCAAATGCATTTCTAACTCATTACAATATTCTGCGATACAGGTACCAGATCTGTTGCACGCAGGCGGTTTGCGTGGAGGCTCCGTGTATGCGATTTTGCAGCAGCTCCAGGCGTGAGGATCAGTAGCAGAAGTTAGATGCGAGGAAGAAGACAACGCAGAGATGTGCTGAGTTTGAGTCTGCAGCGGCCAGCAGTAGGGAAACTGACGGTGGCCGTGACAGTGCAGGCTACAATAGGCGACTTCAATCAGTGTCGGTAGCATCTAGACAGTCACTAGCACCACATCAGTAACAGCCAGCGTGACCGATAAGTTCAAATGGCTCTGACCACTATGGGACTTAACTGCAGAGGTCATCAGTCATCTAGAAATTAGAACTACTTAAACCTAACTACCCTAAGGACATCACACACATCCATGCCCGAGGCAGGATTCGAATCTGCGACCGTAGCGGTCGCGCGGTTCCAGACTGTAGCGCCTGGAACCGCTCGGCCACTCCAGCCGGCGATAATAAATATCTCCGCTGATAGCATTAATATGTGTGAACACTCAGGGTCACGGTCAGTGATGGAGTGTAAAACCAATGAGCAACCACTCAGTGATAATAATGGACCAGTTAATCCTATGTCTGAACGTGGGAGTACCGAAAGGGAACTTACTGCTGGGGCATACAGTCCAAAATGAGCGAGGGGAAGCCAGCTTACAGACAATTCATCGTCACAATTAATACGAATTTAACTAGAAATGCAATCTAGTGTGGGTGCAGTGCAGTCTAGTGTGAGGGCGTTAGATACTAAGTTATCTTCTGGAAAAACAGAGATACATTTTATGAAAACAGAACTAGGTTCGCAACTTGAAAGTGTAGAGTCAAGTGTAACAGAAAACGTAAAAGCTGAGATGGAAACAATTAGATCTTATTTGTAAGGGATGGCTGATTCAACATTAGAAGGTATGTGGACAGATGAGGGCAAGATTTCTGAGGAGGTTAGGAAAATATTTCGGCGAGAATCTGGAAAAGATACGGAACGAGCTGGGTAGCGATGTTGAGAATTGCACGTGAGCCAAAATACTCTTGAGAAAGTTACCACTAAATCAGTAAAAGAGAAGCCATGTTAATTAAAGAATCTGCGCAACATGAACAGCAGACACGAGCGCTGAATAAAATTCTTTAGGAGAAAATCTGGCTGCTATTGTAATGGGTGTACAGTGTAGTAATTCAGGAAGTACAAAGTGATTTTAAGACTATGGAAAATACAAGCCAATTGCTTCTGTTGCTGCTTGTACGGATTGTTATGTGAGAAGAATGTCGGAAAAGGCAAAAATTAAATTCGCGAAAAGACGTCTCGAGGGCAGTGTACAGTCACTGGCAAATTAAATGATTGTTTTATCTGCTACCTATCAAGCTTCTAAGAGTTGTTTCCTGAACAGATTCTGGAGTGAAAGGATCAAGTTTCAGACATGGAAGTGGGTCAATATGGGATTTTTGCGCTTGGAACTGGCTAATTTGACGCACTTGTCGGTTGGGAGTGTTGACAAAGATTACGATGCTCAGCAGAAAGTTACTGGAATTTGCCCACATTCCTACAAATTACATCGAAGAGATTTTTGCTTTATTGAGAAACTTGTGTTGTAATTCAAGTCTCATAATTGGAATAGTAGACAGAGAAATGGCTACAAAAATGGAAACAATAGTAATATCCACTACAATCATAATAATCACCAAAATAATTATCATAATTGTAGTATCAGTTTTCAAAGGGGAAATGCAAATGGGAATTATCAAAACGGAAGTTCAAACCGGGAACGAATATTTGAGTGGCAGGAGCCTCACTAAGTGCAATGCCAGAATGCAAGGTTGGGAAATCAGAGATCGCCGTATCTCAGGTCCGCAGGCGGCGGAATAAACCGGCGTTGAAAAGGACAAGTTATTTTAAAATGTGGGGTGTTGAAAATTCAGCGAAGAAGCCACAAATGCTAGAGGTGGGGGTTATAACAAGAAAGAATGAAATGCGGGATGAACCGGACAATCGGGAGCTACAGAAAACGGGAAGGACCTGGCCCACAAATCAACTGGTTATTATTTCATGCAAACAACAATTTATTAATAAGTTAAATTTTAACTTAAAATCAAAGAAATAAATGCTGCAGTTTAAATCTCAGGGCAATATTTTACAAGATATCTAACATGCTTTTAATAATAATAATAAAAGGGCCAGCTACGCAAAAGTTCGGGTGAAATTTGCTATTTTAATCTTAAGGCCACAATCCGGAGAAAATGACTACAAGGTTACTCTTTTCAGACTACTGTAGTCAGACGAAGCCACATTTAATACACATTTTGTGTAAGGTGTCGGCGCTGCGTGGATTGAAGAGGTGCCTTTAGATTGTAATTTTTAAACAAACCGTCGGATGGCGTATCCGGCAGATCGGTCCAGGGTGAAGCAGACGAACCAGGCTGCGAACAACATGGAGCGGCAGTCCACACAATCCCATGAATGGTGGTGTCGCTAATCAACGATCGGACGGCCACAAAGCTGCCCTTTCCATATTCGGAGGCCTGCACTAGCTTGCGGACGCAGCGGAGGCAGACCCCATCAACTGACCGACACGCTCCATACATCACTCGTCCAACAGCCAATTTCCTGTGTCGGACGGATGCGGCTTTCTCACACCAACTTGGCTCAAACATCCCAACTCAGCTCTCACATAGGAACCCGATGTCACAAAAAACTCGGCTGTCACGTCCAAATCCGCTGTATCAGACCCACTCGGTTCAAACAGTCCAACTCAGCTCTCACGTAGGAACCCGATGTTACAAACAACTCGGCTCTGACCGTGCGACTCGGCTGTCTCAGACCCACACAGAGACTCACGACACAGCCAGCAATTCCTCCTAGGTCGACTTCGACCAAAGATATTACTGAACTGGTTAATTTCAAAATGGTTCAAATGGCTCTGAGCACTATGCGACTTAACTTCTAAGGTCATCAGTCGCCTAGAACTTAGAACTAATTAAACCTAACTAACCTAAGGACATCACACACATCCATGCCCGAGGCAGGATTCGAACCTGCGACCGTAGCGGTCACGCGGTTCCAGACTGAAGCGCCTTTAACCGCACGGCCACACCGGCCGGCGAACGGGTTAATTTGAAGCAACACAACGGAGGGTGCAAGAGATGTAAAATGTGTGGAAAAATTTGATAACGAGGATATGAGATTGAAAAATTTATTTTCGGCAAGAGAAGTGAATGATGGAATGGATGGAAGTTTGTTGAAAGATTCCGCGATCAGTAGAGAGAGTGAGGTGGATCTGAATTTGGTGGAGGTGGAATTTTTGACGAATTCTGACGAGGCACTGGTATGTAGCAACAGCTATAGTAATGTAGGTGAAAGTAATGTAGATGAGTCTGTATTGGAGGAAGTAGGTGAAGCTATCTGTGAAGGCAGTGAAGCTGTAGTCTTATCAGCTGAAGATGAACTGTGTGGAGTATCGACGGAAATATGTGGAAGTATTTGTGAAGGCGACGTAGCAATAGTCTCGTCATCTGGTGATGAATTTTACGATGTATCGGTGGAAGCGGGTGATTTATTGCTAAAGGGTGGTAAAGGTGATGCTTTAGGTGCTGAAGCTGCGAAGGCTGAAGTTACTGTTCTCGATATCTCGCAGGAAGGAATTCGTGCATTTATTTCTATCGATGGAAGTGAACCGAGGGCTCTTGATGACAGCATGTATTATGAGTCAATTTGGAAGAACGAAAGCGAAAGTAATGTGTTAGGTTGTATATCAGAATGCAGTGTGTCGAAGAAATATGAGAGTAGAGAAAATATAACAGAGTTCGGTGCATCTCGAGTGCACTGTAAATTCTAACGTGGAACGATGCAATAGCGGCAGTTTCAATGGTGTATCGGTGGAGGTTGACCTAGGTACTGGTGTGAATTCTATAACGTGTCGACGGATGTAATAAATGCTTTAATTTAAAAAGCTTATAATCTGTAGGTGGACGTTAATGGAATTAATTGTGATAAAGTTTGTACTGTTTCGGGGTAAGATTTGTTTAAGAGAGACGAACTTTTAAATTTTGTGGTCAGTTGCGAGAATGACGCAGATACTGATAGCGTTACTTCCGCGGAAGAGAACAGTATATTTGATTACTACGAGGATGATGAACTGAAAGAGTTTAAGATCAGTTTAAAGTCTCAGATGATTTATAGGTGGATCAGAAGGATACAGAAGTAGATGAGGGTGAGGTATTTGCTTATGAGATGATGTTAGTACTGAGTAGTACGACAAGGAAGAAAGTGACTGCTCTATAAATGATTGAAAATTGAATGGGAAATTCTGAAGTCGATGCTGTCTCACAGAAGAAATATAAAGTAGCAAGAGGTCATGAAAGGAGGAAAGACCAAACTAGGGCTAAGGGAGTGTTTAATGAATTATTTGAAGGTGGTGACAGTGACGTTGCAATGCGTGCAATAATACGGTGGAGAACGAAAGGGATATTGAAAATGAGCTTTTGAGGGAACAATGTTTAGAGAGGAGTGAAACTAAAAATGTGCATAGTAAAAGAACACTTTGACCGTTGTAGGGTGTATTACGCTTTAGGAAAATCGTGCTTTTAGCTAATTTTGGTCGTGACCCATTATCAAGATCCTGAAATAAACCAACGCGGTAGAGCGTCATATGTCTGCATAGATCGTCAAGTACATTTCGTAACTCACATTAACGAAACCAGATTTACCGTGAAGTAACATTACTTACATTTGCTACGTTATGTATTACATATCATGCTCATCACATTATTTTATGTCACATACATAAAACCAGAAGTTGTACTCCATAGGTCATACTCTAGGTGCTGCAGCCCGTTAACTAAAACAAGTGCTACGACGTTGTCAAAGATGCACTTACTTACATACATTGTAAATCTATTGATAGCTATGTGCAATTATACTACATTTATTGATATGTGATACACGACATAGCGACTGTAAGTAATATTATTACACTCTAAATCTGGCTACGTTAATGTGATTTACGGGATGTTTTATTTATACATAACGATCTATGTAGACGTGTCACGCTCGTCAACGTTGGTTCATCTCAGATGCTTAGTAAAGGCTCACTGTCGAAATCAGCAAAGAGCACAATTTTGATAAAGCACAATACAGCCATAACGGACAATGTATTCTTTTATTAAACACTTAAAAATGTGCATTTCTCGAATCTAAAAATGGTGTTCCAGCGCAAGGAGCACAATTTTGATAAAGCACAGTACAGCCAATAACGGACAATGTATTCTTTTATTAAACACTTAAAATGTGCATTTCTCGAATCTAAAAATGGTGTTCCAATTCTAATCACAAATTTTCTCCGTAAACCTAAGAGTCCGTTGATATAAAAAGAAACAGGCCTCGAGGTTGAGCAGTTCAATAAAGGCACAAAAATGAGATTCAGAAGATACACTGGCGGGATAAATGTCAGCGGCAAATTAAGCAGACTTGCGTCTTGCGAATGAAGAACTTGGCGTGAAAAAAATTGTGTGTAAATAAGGGTATTTTCATGTGTTGTTTATAAGAGCTTTTGAGGCAATTTCTGTTTTGTGTAAGGGGTGATCTGGTAAATTTAAGGCGTAAGTGATAAATTATGGAGGGAAAACTTAATGCAAGGAGTGAACTTATAGTGCCCGCACGACTCTTGGTGCACGGAGGTCGGCAGAAGATAATTAATTTCGTTATTTGCGAACGAGAGGAACGAACTGTTTGTATGTAAGATATGGAGGGGAAATTACATTTCTGCAAAACCTAGAAAGTCAACATAAAAATATTCAGTTCACCCTGGAGACTGGCAACAGATCTCACCATTGACATCAGTACATAGACACATTGTTTTAAAATTCATAGAAAAGTTTCAACTACAGACACACCAACACCTGGCTCACAACACCCAACAGCTCACCAAAAAAAAAAAAAAAAAAAAAAAAACGAGATGAGCGTATGGCATCGTTGACCGGGAGGCCCCATTCGGGGAAGTTCGGCCGCCAAGTGCAAGTGTTATTTCAGTCGACGCCACACTGGGCGACTTGCACGTCGTGATGGGGATGAAATGATGATGAGGACAACACAACACCCAGTCCTCGAGCAGAGAAAATCTCCAAACCGGCTGGGAATCGAACTCGGGCCCGCGTGCATGGGAGGCGAGCACGTTACCACGTAGTTAAGCAGGCGGACTATAGCTCACAAACATTCCACACTATGGTACACCGTCTCATCTCTGCCCCATGTCCAAAGATGATTTTAAAGCAGAATTAAATGTAATAAAATGTATTGCCTCTACCAATGGCCTCAGTCCAGTCCTTATCTTGCATAGGAAACAAAAACTGAAAATTATACCACTCCTCAGTCTCCTATCTGTTGCCTCCTCTACTGTCTGCAAGAAGCGGTGTACATTACCATATTAGGAAAGGTATCAGAAACACTGAAATCATTAAGGATAGGCTTTCCTACTTTGTTAAGAACACCATGGCCCAGTGTATTTTCTATATCAAAGATAATATCCAGCTATTAACCAGCAATGGACTATACAAAATTACTGTTCTGATCGTGACAAGTTTTACATTGGTCAGTAAGTCAGAGACATAACAGCTAGGCTCGCTGAACATGACCTCAGCTGGAGGTTGCAGAATTCTGACCCCACATTTACTGAATATGTACTGAGTGATGGTCACAGCCACCAGCCAGAGTCCTGTGTCCTTCATTTAGCAAACAAAAGCCAAAACCTCGAACTGCTGGAAGCCCTGAAAATTAACAAATATCTAACTCACAGTCCAGAACTAAGCCTAAATGACCAGACACAGCTTAACACTTCCCCTCATCTAAACTCCACATAATTCTCTCTGTCTTTCATTACTTCCGGCACTGTCTGTTCCTATATGTTCCCCCATTTTCCCGTATTCACTGAGTTCTTTTCCTTAATTGAAATTGTCTGTGTAATCCATATATACTTTAGTTACAATTGTTAAGTCTCTCTTTTAACTGGTGCTTGTATTACTTTTCATGTTCAATGCCTCTTGTAGTCGTCTCATCAAGTACATTTTTTTATTTTACTTGGTTCCTTTACTTAATGCAAACTGTTAGAGAGACAGTTTTCAGCGTAGGGCTAGTGGTTTTCCTGTTTCTTCCCTTTATATTTATATATTGTTCAATTTTTTACTTAATTAAAATGCAGTACCAGCACACTCTCAAGGATGGCACTTAGTGTATGGTTCCTCAGACTCCTCCATTTTCCTGCATTTATTCATGTCTGTTTATCTTATTGATATTCCTTAAGTTCCTTATATATTCTGTAGTTACACTGATAATTCTTTCTTCTTTTAATTGGTTTGTGCATCACTCTCCATGTTTTATACCTCCTGAAGTAGCCTTGTCAAGTAAAAACAATATTATTTTATTTTATTGGTTTTCTTTGGTAATATAAACTCTTATGTTGGCTTGCTGTTCCAGTTTTATGTTAAAGTTTTATCCAGTTTATTCCGTTTATATTTATTTACTGTTCAAATTTTTACTTTTTACATTGCATTATCACCACACAGTCAAACACGTTATTTACTGCACGTTTCTGTTTAATCTAAATGTATCACTTCTTTTCCAATATCGTTGACAAACATGGTAACTTCTTTGGCGACAGTAGTCAGTAAATGTCTGAAGATGGCCTTGTAAGCCGATAACCGGTTAAAACAAACAAAAGTAATACCGCAGAGCAGAAGCAAATTAGCGCTTTTCATTTACTATAATGTTGTTCTACCAAGGACCGACGGAAGATTCAGTTATTATAAATTACTAGGGTTTATTTAAATGTATTAACTGTGGTAATTTGGATGGGTTTCTCGTGTAATATGCGTAGTTAATTTATAATTACTGTTCGAAGAAAATTTGGTGTATGGATGTCATCAAACCTCATAAAAATATTAATCGCTTGTGGTAGTAAAGCATGGGGTTATGTGCATAGCATAGATACAGTTTGGGAGGGGAGGGGGGTACAGACTGATGAACCAAAACATTATGACCACCTGCTTAACAACTTGTTTGTCCGTCTCTGGAACGAAATACATCATGAACTTTGTGTATCAGGGATGCGACAGTTTGTTGATAGGTTTGAGGAGGTATGTCTACGCACAGCTCACGTAATTCGCGTAAACCCAATGGACCGCTGATTTGTGTACGAGGTGATGGCACCCGATAGCGACCCAGATGGGTCCCATAGGATTAACATTAGACGAATTAGGCCTCCGAGACATCAACGTGAGTTCACTATAATGCTTTTCAAACCACTGTAGCATTGTTCTAGATCTGAGAGATGGACAATTATACAGCTGGAACATGACATCGTTCTCGGGGAAGACATCAAGCAAGAAGGGATGCAGGTGGTTCGCAGATGTGAGCGTGTCTTCGAGTACTACCACAGGTCTCATGCAAGCTCAGGAGATTGTCCCCCATAGCATAACACTGGTCCCATCGACCTGGTTTCGTGGGGCGCTACATGTTTCGAGGCGCCGTTTACCTCGATGACGGCGTTTTTGGAGAAGACCAGTGATCTAGCGTAGAAAAAATGTGATCACCCGAAGAGCCGACACGTTTCCGTTGATCGACGGTCGAAAGCCGATGGTCCCATGACTGAAACAGTAACTACGAAGTAGTTGGGTGAACAGGTGAAAACATAGGCGTAATCTGCAGCGGAGCTCCATGTTCAACAACATACTCCGAAATACGAGACTGCGTGCTATAACACTATACTTGTGGCTGTTTCATAATCCCACAATACAAACTGTAGCATGTAGCACGATAGTAAACTGCTGTTGTGCATAAGGAAAGTATTGTTTTCCGGACAATGAAAAAGCATGCAGTATGCCCAACGTAATGAGGACAAACTCCAGGTTTAATCATCAGATAAAGATATTTTAAGTCACGGAGAGCTGGCGTGATTGTTTCGAAAAGCAGTTGAATCATACTGATGTCTATCTAATTTTCAAAGTGTTCTGAATACTTCTAAGAAATTAGACCACGAGTAATTTGGGCCACTGTATGCTCCTTTCATTGACTGCTGTACAATAGCGATTTCGTGCACTTGGTTCTTAGAGGTACTAGCAACAAGATGTTAATACTTACATTTAATTTATGAATAGTAGAATTAAACTATGTCATCTCCGACTAGGAAGTAATAACGTGGACAGGTAAGAGCTGGTTGAAAACTAGTCAGTGGGAGCTAGTAATGGTTCAAATTTCTCTGAGCACTATGGGACTTAACATCTGAGGTCATCAGTCCCCTAGAACTTAGAACTACCTAAGCCTAACTAACCTAACGACATAACACACATCCACGCCCGAGGCAGAATTCGGACCTGCGACCGTAGTGGTTGCACTGTTCCAGACTGAAGGGCCTAGAACCGTTCGTCCACTGCGGCCGGCTGGAAACTAGTAGTTAGCGACATTAGCAAATGAAGAGAGATGGAGAGGTTAGTACAATACAGAAAGAGAAACAAGACAACATTCGAAAGACTTGTGAGATAAAAAAAGAAAAAGTTCATGTCTTGAGAGAATCCAATAAGGGAAGAGCGCAATCAACTAATGTTGGAAGCGGCCGGGAGCCTTGTTTGGGCTTCGTGTGATAATACGGTCTGCGCCAGTATTACTGCCCAGATCTGCAATCACAAGAACAATAATACGAACACTGATTGGTGAGTATATGGTACAAGAAACTGGCACTCATCCTTTATGTGGCACAATAAAGAGATAGATCAATTAAAAAACCTCAGTGAGGATAACATTCTATTACTGAAATGTGTCAGCCCATTCTGGGCTGACTTGTGTCATTTTTATTTAATTTTTTAAATTAAGTTTTCACATCCGAGACATTCATGTACCAGGTTTACATATCAATGCTCCTTATGAGCAGCCAGAGTGATTGCAACGATTAATCCCTCAGTTCCCGTGTCAAATTCTCTTCACATGCTAATGCACGTTGAATTTTTCTGTAGCTGCATGTCTGAGTCGTGTTAATGAGCTGAGAAGGGACGGACGAGTTTGACTCCAGGCTAGATCCTAGAGGGTCATTTCCGTTGCCCCACATGGTCTGCGGTAAAACAGGAAAAGAGAAAAATTGAGGCATTTGAGATGTGGTGCTACAGAAGAATGTTAAAAATTAGGTTGACTGGGAATGTAAGGAATGAGGAGGTTCTCTGACGAATCGGCGCGGTTACGAATATATGGAAAACACTTACAAGAAGAAGTGACCAAATGGCAGGTCATTTAAGACATCACGGCATAACTTCCATGACACTAGAGGGAGCTGTAGAGCACTAAAGCTGCAGAGGAAAACAGATAATTGAGATAGCCTAGCTACTCTAAGATGAAGAGTTTGGCACAAGAAAGGAATTCGTGGTGGGCTGCATCAAACCAGTCAGAAGACTGATGACTCAGACAAAAGAAGTGGGGGGGGGGGGAGTAGAGAAGTGTCAACAGTAGTCGGCGGGGTAGGTGCAGGCAGGTGGCTCGGCGTATTGATTGTTTAGAATAGGCACCCCAGCGTCAGTGGTCCCAGGCGTTTTCTCCGAATATGATGGACAGCAAAGTATGAGAGCCCGTCGACTCCACCTTAAAACGTCGGTATAATCGATGTAATGAGCTGTGACGAAAACGTGCCCTGTGCAGAATACTGCTCGTTTTTACAAGCGACAGCTATGCGGTGTGTGGTGTCACCGCCAGACACCACACTTGCTAGGTGGTAGCTTTAAATCGGCCGCGGTCCATTAGTACATGTCGGACCCGCGTGTCGCCACTGTCAGTAATTGCAGACCGAGCGCCACCACACGGCAGGTCTAGAGAGACGTACTAGCACTCGACCCAGTTGTACGACGACTTTGCTAGCGACTACACTGACGAAGCCTTTCTCTCATTTGCCGAGAGACAGTTAGAATAGCCTTCAGCTAAGTCCATGGCTACGACCTAGCAAGGCGCCATTAACCATATCTGAGAGGCTCACTTGTATCATCAAGAATGCTGTATACAAATGATGGATTAAAGTTAAGTATAACCGCAGTTACGTACTTTTCTTTATAGCATTCATTACGTATCCTGTTCCAGACTTCACGCCAGTCGGCGTGAGTTGACGCGTGCCCTTTCGGTTACCTCGCCCTGTGTCTAGACTGTCTTGTCAAGACACAACATACATTGGCGACGAGAATGGGATAGGATCTTGTTCTACTTGCTTTGCCCTAAATTACTTGTGTCATGGCTTCGCCACAATCTCCAGATGTACTGTCCGAATTTTATCGCTTGCAGAATCAGCAGATGCAGGCCTTATTGGATGCCCTTGGACAGCTCGTCCAGGGTCAACGTGGACTGCAAAACGATGCGGCCGCCGCCGCTTCATCGCTACCGCAGCCAAAACATGCTGTTGCACCCCCGTTCCGTAATTTTCGTCCAGACGACGAAAGCTGGACGGAGTGGTCACGCCAATTTGGATTCCATCTCGCCGCCTACAGAATTCAAGGTAATGGGCGGCAGCCGTTTTTGCTTTCGTGTGTAGGTGTGTCCACCTACCGTGTGATAGTGAAATTGTTTCCCCGACGCGACGTAGCAACTCTGTCATACGAAGAAATTTTGTCTGCTTTAGATGCCTATTTCAAGGAAACAGTCAATGTCATTGCAAAAAGGTATACATTCTTTCGTACAAAACGTACAGCTGGTCAAACTAATCGGGAGTGGGTTGCAACATTGCAAGGCCTGACAAGGGATTGTGCTTTTGAATGTGAATGTGGACTCCCTTATTCAGATACTATGGTGCGTGATGCAATAGCACAGAACGTTTCTGATGTTCGCATACGGGAACAGATTTTGAAACTAGTCAATCCCTCCCTTCAACAAGTGATAGACATATTGGATAGGCAAGACACACTTGACTTCGCTCAGGAATCCTTTGAAACTTCGCCAGCTGTGTGTCGCATTAACCGGCCCGCCGGGAGCGCTGCACGGAACTGTAAACAGCCTTCGCGCACGTCTGCAGAGCCACGTGTCCCGCGAAAGCAAGCAAATGCAGTGCTGAAATCATGCCCGCGGTGTGCAACTAGACATTCGCGTGAGAATTGCCCGTCACGCCAAGCTATTTGCTTTTTCTGTAATAAAAAAGGACATGTTAAAGGTGTTTGCCAGAAAAAGCTTACATCGGACACTCACACCCATTCCAGGCCCTTTGCTTCGCGCCGGAATCGAATCAAGGACACTCAGGCTTGGGAACCTTCGCCCATGGACATTCATGTAGTTAATGCCACTCCGCCCTGTGCTACTCTCTCTGACAGTGACTGTGTTCGTCCCACAAAACGTGTGCGTCGACGTCGACGGAATTCCCGTCACGTCGCAAGTGATTCTGTACCAGTGTCTGTTCAAGTCGCACAAAACAGTCGCTCTTGTCGTCAGCAGGACAATAAACTTTTTGTAGATTTGGACTTTGCCGGACAAGTGATACCGTTCCAGCTCGATACCGGAGCTGCAGTTTCGCTACTCAATCACGCCACGTACAAACAACTGGGCGCACCTCCTTTGCGTGCCGCAAATGTTCAGTTACATAGTTATTCAGGACAGCATATCCCTGTGTTAAGACAGTGCAGCCTTCTTGCAACATACAAGGGACAAACAAAACTTCTGTCATTTTACGTTCTTCGTTCTTCTTCTGCAGTGAACTTGTTTGGTTTAGATTTATTTCAGTTGTTTAACTTGTCTATCGTCAATCAGGTCCTATCAGTGAACAAGACTGTGCCTTCCGCCAGTGTTTCTCGTCTATGTGAAGAATTTGCAGACATTTTTGCACCGGGCCTTGGTTGCGCTAAGAACTATGAAGCACATTTGGAACTGAAAGTAAATGCGCAACCGAAATTTTTCAGAGCGCGCAATGTTCCCCACGCATTGCGTGATGAGGTCGCAAGCACATTAAACGATTTAGAATCACAAGGTGTAATTGAACGTGTGCAGGCTACTCTCTGGGCTTCACCCTTAGTAATTTTGCAAAAAACCTTCCGGAAAATTGAGACTTTGCATGGACTTCAAGGCCACAGTGAATCCACAACTAGTGACTGCTACTTTTCCTTTGCCCCGCCCGGAAGATCTTTTTGACAAACTGTGCCCGGGAAAATATTTTTCAGAGTTGGACCTAGCAGATGCGTACTTGCAAATACCGGTGGACGAAGAATCCCAGCACGTATTAGTGGTTAACACGCATCTTGGTTTGTACCGATTCAAAAGACTGCCATTCGGGTGTGCATCCGCCCCTGCATTGTTTCAGCAATATTTACAAACTGTTTGTGCGTCGGTTCCTACAGCAGCAAACTATCTGGACGATATAGTGATCTCCGGAAAGACAGAAGACGACCATTTTGCAAATCTACGAACATTGTTTCAGGTCTTGCGACAGAATGGTCTTCGCCTGAGGAAGGACAAATGTGTGTTTTTTGCTCGTGACTTACCATATCTGGGACATGTAATCAATGCCCAAGGCATACATCCGAGTCCAGAGCACCTCCGTGCCATACAGGACTTGCCTTCGCCGCAGAATTTGAAGCAGCTACAGAGTGTGCCGGGTAAAATAAAGTACTACCATCGCTATGTGCGCAATGCCTCTTCCATTTCAGCTCCGCTTCATCGCTTACGCCATAAAGGTGTTCCGTTCGTCTGGTCGACGGAATGCGAACGCGCCTTTCGCCAGTTGAAATCGGCGTTGCTTTCAAATACTTGCCTTACGCCATTCGATCCCCAGAAACCCCTTTTGTTGATGGTAAATGCATCGGATTTCGGGATCGGTGCTGTGCTTGCGCACAAAGATGGTTCACATGATCGCCCTATTGCCTTTGCCTCCAAATTGCTGTCGTCTGCGCAAAGAAATTATTCCCAGATAGAGAAAGAAGCTTTGGCTCTCGTGTTTGGTGTTACAAAGTTTCATGATTTCTTGTATGGTCGTCACTTTACCATTATCACAGACCACAAACCTTTGACATCGCTTTTTCATCCGAACAAGCCTGTACCTCCACGTACAGCGCAGAAATTCATTCGCTGGTCTATTTTCCTCTCGCAGTACCGCTACGATATCTTGTATCGGTCCACTGCTAAGCACGGAAACGCCGATGCGTTGTCCCGTTTGCCTGTTGCCGAGGATAAAGCATTCGATTCTTCCGAACTTGGTTGCATGTTCATTGATGCGGAAACTGATGACGTGGTCGAATCGTTTCCGATTGATTTACGTCGTGTAGCTACAGCCACAGCAGCTGACCCTGTCCTTGCTACCGTTTTGCGTTTTGTTGCTACGCAATGGCCCTTGTCGAAGTCACGGATCGAGGATCCGTTGGTTCGCCGATTTTTTGCTCACAAGGAGCGACTTTTTGTACGACGTGGTGTTTTGTTGTTGCGTTCTGATAATGATCAGTCTAGGGTCGTGGTCCCACGTTCGTTACAGTCCTCTGTCTTAAAGCTTCTCCACCAAGGCCATTGGGGTATAGTGCGTACGAAACAACTTGCTCGTCAGCACTGTACTTGGTTCGGAATCGATGCAGCGATTACGCATATGTGCTCTTCTTGCATGGCGTGTGCCGACCACCAATCCGCACCGCCGCGGAAATTCTTTGCATGGCCGAAAGCCACTTCCCCTTGGCAACGCTTACACATAGATTTTGCTGGTCCATTCTGGAATGCTCGATGGTTGGTTGTGGTCGATTCCTTCAGTAATTTTCCTTTTGTTGTCCGGATGTCTTCCACGACGTCTTCTGCCACCATCCAAGCGTTGTCTGCTATCTTTTGCATTGAACGTCTTCCACAGACTATTGTTTCCGACAATGGCCCACAATTCATGTCCGCAGAATTTCAGTCATTCTGCAAGGCCAATGGTATTCAACATCTGACGTCCGCGCCGTTTTCGCCTCAGTCAAACGGTGCCGCTGAACGATTGGTCCGGACTTTCAAGTCACAGATGTTGAAGTTGAAAGAGTCGCATTCTCGGGAGGACGCGTTGTTTCTCTTTTTGTCTTCGTATCGTTCTCAGCCCCGAGATGGTCGCTCGCCGGCTGAGTTGCTCCATGGTCGTCTTCATCGAACCTTGATGTCTTTGCTGCATCCACCGCATCAGGTTCCTGTGCTGCGGCAGACACCTGCTTTTGCTCCAGGCGACGTTGTATTCTATCGCAACTATCGCGGTTGACGGCGTTGGCTCGCAGGGCGCATTCTTCGCTGCCTCGGCCGCGCGATGTATTTGGTTTTGGGGGCCTCTGGTGAGGTGCGTCGGCATCTCAATCAGCTGCGCCTCTGTCGTCGCACGGGTTCTGCCGCTCCCCGTCTGCTTTCAGCGACGGTGCCGTCCGGTCAGCGCCCTGGGGACCCATATACTGGCTCGCCTCATCCCCAGGTGTTACCGACGATGCCTTCCATTTTGCCCCATGGCGACGCGCCGCCGCCGCCACCGCCGCCTGTTCTCTCGCCGGCGCCGCCCGTAGTGGACGCTTCGCTGCCGCCGACAAGCGCCTCCCTGGGTCACGCGCCGCCGATCGCTTCCCGTGACCAGCTGTCCCCCGCCATGGACCTCTTGCCCGCTCCGGACCACATGGCGTCATCGCGCGTCGGATACCCCGACGCAATGGAGGTCGACCCTTCGGCCCCTCCTGTCTCATTACGGGTGCATACACCGCATGTTGACGTGCACCCTGGACTAGGTTTTCAGGCGTTTCCTAGCTCCCCTCGGACCGAATGGCCGGGTGCGGGTGGCACAGCCTCGCCTGTTGTTAAGCTCCCCACCTCATCGCATACGTCAACATGGGGCCCTCCCCACGGCGGGCGGAAGCCTTATAACACGACCGTTCGTCGATTTGCGGGGGAGGAATGTGGTGTCACCGCCAGACACCACACTTGCTAGGTGGTAGCTTTAAATCGGCCGCGGTCCATTAGTACATGTCGGACCCGCGTGTCGCCACTGTCAGTAATTGCAGACCGAGCGCCACCACACGGCAGGTCTAGAGAGACGTACTAGCACTCGCCCCAGTTGTACGACTACTTTGCTAGCGACTACACTGACGAAGCCTTTCTCTCATTTACCGAGAGACAGAATAGCCTTCAGCTAAGTCCATGGCTACGACCTAGCAAGGCGCCATTAACCATATCTGAGAGTCTCACTTGTATCATCAAGAATGCTGTATACAAATGATGGATTAAAGTTAAGTATAACCGCAGCTACGTACTTTTCTTTACAGCATTCATTACGTATCCTGTTCCAGACTTCACGCCAGTCGGCGTGAGTTGACGCGTGCCCTTTCGGTTACCTCGCCCTGTGTCTAGACTGTCTTGTCTAGACACAACACGGTGAGAGCACTGTAGTCTAGAATTTTGTTTGCAGTGACCGGCAGCCTTTCAGGGAGTGGGAATGCTACTAACAGATGAAGTTTTCTGTCTTTTTCAGGGGAGTAGAAACAGCTGAGATCGTTTTAGAATTTCTTTTCTCCCTCTGTGGAGGCGAGGTGCCGTCAGCCGGACTCCTTCTGCACACTGTGTGAATGGCTTCTCGTGCAGACACAGGAGAGCTGCAGACTGTCTGAAGTAAAAATATTTTTGAAGAGCGAAAATTTTACACTAAGCTTTTAGGAACTGTGTTACCGTGAACAGCAGACATGGGCTAGTTGATAACATCTTTCGTAGCAGCGGAGTTTGGCAGTTCTTTTAAGACCATTTTCGTTGACCAAAATTTAACAGAGCCTTGCCATTGGCGAAGGATAGTTTATGTGAACGCCGAGGAGTGCAGAGAGGAGACACCTCTAAGAGAGTGCCTTGGTTCTTCAGCTCTAGGAGAGCGGTCGGGACAGCTCTGCAAGAGCAATGGATGCTACCCTCAGTGAGAGCACAGTGTTCTCCTGCTCCTTTTGTGACTTTGTTTGGTGACAGGGCTGCTTCTGAGGGAGAAGACGGTATCCAGTAGCCAATCCGCAGCACCCGTCCAGACTACTCCATTCTTGAAGCTTGAACCGTGGTGATAATGTGCAGTCCAAGCAGTTGGATATGAGAGTTATCAACCGGCCGGTAGGTGTGTAGCTTTGACTCAGTCAGATTCCGGTATTTTGACGTCTTTGATAAGGCGTTCCAGGGCTCCTTTGTGACAATGTTAGTTACGGTAGTTGCATATCTTCTGTAAAAGTCTGAGCAATCACTGTGTCGGCACCGTGATCGTTTATTATTACCAGTTATTTGTAAGATGGCGACTATTACATTCTTCCTGATTTTCCGCTGTCTTTATCAAGTAAATCAATCATTAATTTAGATTGCTCATTATTGTAAAGGTTACCTGTTTCGTTTCCAATACGTACTATCACTCTCGATATCATTTTGTCTGAAAGTTCATGTTATGTATTTGACATGGATATTTTATAATAAATTTTAGTCTGTTAGGACCGATAATTTAATTTAAATTAATTGATGAACCTCCTATGTTTAGATTGTTATTGCTTTTAGAAAAAAAACAACATCCAGGATTCATTTGTTAGGGCCACCCTTTTAAGCTCGCTATTCCGTTGCGCGACAGTTTTTACTGCTAGATCGGAGTCCATGAGGAGCGATTCGTCTCATGGAAGGGTCAAACGATGGAGATCATTCTGACTGCAAGAAGGCATGTCCAGCTAGATTGGCGTCTTTCACCATATCCGTTCAGTATAACATGTAATTAAAAATCTGTGCAAGCCTAAGGATGTACGTTAATTAACGGAGATTAATAATTTTGTCTTAATTTCTGAATGCCTAAAACTACACTAACGAACAAGATTTACTGTGATGAACTACACTGCACAACACAATTAAAGGGTCGCTCTTGCGAATCTCCATCTCCCATTGCAACGCAGAAGTTTGAAATTTGCTTAACTATGTCTACAACCTTCCTCTCTAATGGTACAAAAGCTTGACGCCTTGTGACGTCACCCTCAGCTTTGGCGACGCTTCAAACAGCAAAGTGTCGATTCACGCGAAAAAAAGGCCAGTGCTCAGCTCGTGTGTCGTGTAAGGCAGGTTAACGATGTCACATTGGCACCACATTTTGAACAAATGTGCCCAATGCCACCGTGAACATGTTACACGAAGGTTGTCACATCCACAGTTAACCGCATCTCATTGCTACTCTTGACGCCTATGCGATTGTGGTCAGAATCGAGGCTCCCACCATTGAAATCACATGGTTTCCTTATAGGTGGCCGAGGAAAACAACTGATATACACTGACACTCAGAATTGGCACAAAAAGACCTCAGGAGGTGGCGTAAAGGGTGTCAGTGAATTTGTCCCATCCGTTGATTCCCACACTCCTATCAATCGAAAGCGATAGTTCGCAGTTCGATGAGAAACAGGACGACGTACTTGACAACACTTAACGCTGCTGACATCATTAGTCCACACTGTACTTCACATGAACTTCCAGGTTCTGATCTTTTTTCTCGCAAACGACGACATCTTGCTATCTGTAGCGTCGCCGAGCCAGAGGGCGAAGTATCAGGGCGCCACGCTTTTGTTCCTTTACAGAAGAAGGTTGTAGCCACATTCGAGCGAAATTTCAAAATTTTGCGTTTTAATTGGAGACAATTACGTGGTATCGAAAAAATGACGCATTAATTTTGTTGCGCAGGTCCATGAAGCTTATTAGATTAGTACAGAGCCAAGCAGTCTGTGTCTGAAATTAAATTTTAAAGAGAGCCTTAACACACATGGGAAGACTAATTAACTAATTATGAGCGCATTACACACATAATGCACGCTACGGTATTTGACAAAACGAGTTTATGAACGTAAAACAACATGAGTTGTGTCCAGTAGACCAGTCTGATTTAAGGTACTCTTCACTCACTAATTAACTATTTATTATCAGCCAAAGTCAATGATGTGAGCGAAAATCAAAAGCACCGCCGACGAACTACTAAAACGACGGTTACATCTCGTAGCTGTAAGCTATATGCCAGTAATTCAGTAATTTCTTTTTTTGTGATTGAGGACAAATATTTAATTATTATTTAATATTCAAATTAATTAACATTTAATTAAGGATTATCATACAAATGGCTATGAGAAATCATATACAAATCTCACGCATTATTCTCTGTATAGTGGAGCTAACAGCATACACTACAAATTTAATTAGTTGCTTTTGATAATCGGCGGAACGTAAGAAGGGCTTGGCGCTTAGAGAACATTACATGACAAAATATTTTATCCAGCATAACAGTGAAATTTACGATTACATGTAGTCCTTCAGAACACGAAGAATTAAAGCGATTTAATTTATTATGTATTTCTATCTGCAACGTAAGTTATGGAACGTTAAATATTCACACCTGTGGATCAGTAGCTTAAAGTCACAGATATTAGTCACACTAGTAAGATTTATTCTTATTTATTTTACCATTTTTATATGAACAGCAACAGCAAAAGGGATACAACATATAAAACATGAACGTATCTTTTTTCAAAGTCTATGTTGCTTCCTTAAACAGTAATTTGTGAAACACTATTTTACAGAACACGAACTTCCCAGTTAAGGCACACATTCTTGCATCGTTCTTGTTTTGCTTCAGTGCCGCAGTAGCCTCATTTTCTATTTGTCTCTAAGGTTATGTATATGTTCACCAATAGCAGCCGTAGATACTACGACATTTGGTTTGTTCCATACCCCTCCGCTTCTCCATTTATTTATTTTTTTAAGTGCTCTGTACTTTCTGTTACATAAGAGAATGATCAGTTGATATGCTAGTTGAATTATAATATTCGTATTGTAACAGCTTTCGATTTCCTATCTTTAATTCACTGTGAGTGGAAAACTGAGGTGTTTACAGTTGACGTATGAACAAAGTAAATCAATACTTACACTTACTGGCATTGGAATTTCAATGATACTGTATACCATACTGCTAATTTAAAGGAAAAAAACAACAAAGTACAAGGAAGTAATGTGTCTCTTAGAAACAGATGCCTCCATACGCTTTTCTTATGTTGCATATTTTCAAAAAGCACCCTAGATGTGCTCTGTCGACTATAATAGTTTCTAGGCGTCTGCCATAAACTCTGATTGTCTCAGTGATCTCACATGTACTTTTATTCCTCAAGTTGGCGGGAGCTTTTATTTACTGTTGTAGCCATATTTATGTATCCAAGCTAACTTCTCTTTTCTATACTACAAGAATCTGTGTACAAATAATTGGTGAATACATTGAACATTTGCGAACTTATAACATCATTTTTAGTGAAAAGTATTTACAGATCCTGTTACTTCCAACGTAACTTTTATGTAAGCTTGCATATTTTACAAACAGTAAATTTGTACGAATGTTTGCTTACTTCTTGCGACAAACGATCAAAACTGCCCTACTGCACAACTTCGGATGTCACACACAGTTCACAGAGCAAAATCCCCCCTGTTGTTGTTGTGGTCTTCAGTCATGAGACTGGTTTGTTGCTGCTCCCCATGCTACTCTATCCTGTGCAAGCTTCTTCATCTCTGAGTAACTACATCCTTCTCAATCTGCTTAGTGAATTCATCTCTTGGTCTCCCTCTACATTTTTACCCTCCACCCTGCCCTCCAATACTAAATTGGTGATCCCCCCTAAGGAACAATGATGTAACTTACACGGTATCGTGGAAGAGTCCCAATATTAAGCAGCAGTACTTCACCCAGGCACTAATAAAATGGACGAGTGCCTTAGTGATTTGCTCAGCTGTATTATAATAATTTTCAATGGTTTCAAATTTGTTAGAAAGAGTTAAGAACACTGTCGCACGCCCTAAATTCACAGTAACAAATTGTGACAAGGGTCTAGACTCTCCGGACACATCTGCAAGTGGACGCGATATAAAATGCAGCTGAAATTAAGACAGACATACAAGAGAACCCTACTAAATTGGGACAAAAATTGAAATACACTATGACTTTAAAAAACACAAAGATGAAGCAAGGAATAGGATGCAGTCGCGCAAGACTACCAGATAAGGGAGCAGAAGAGTCAAGGAGATGAAGTGATTAAACGAAAAGAGGTGCATGCCAGTAGTTGAGATGGAATTAATAATATTCGAATGTGAACAGTATGATGTAAACAAAGCAGTCTGAAAGAAAGAAAAACTCGGTAGAGAAAATGAAATAATATTACTTGTGAAACGTCGAGAGAATGCACTGTAGTCTCAATAAGGAGGGGGGGGGGGGGGGAGGGAGGAGGAGGAGGAGATGGAGGAGAAGAAAAAGAAGAACAAGAAGACGATATTTCTATATTTTTGTCACAAGCGAGAGACCGTGGTCTGATGAAAGAAGGCATACCAAAACAGACGAACGAGATAGAACTGAATATTATAACGAAATGCGGGAGAACCACAACCCTCGGTTGTATCACTGGAAATCAAAATTTTTATAATTCTGGCTACTATTCCCGGTGATTTTTCATGTATAATGTATACATACTTGTGCAACACACATCGTCATTTTAAATTAAGCAAACGCCAAACTCGGTAGTTGTTATTGTGGTCTTCAGTGCAGAGATTTCTTTGTTGCAGCTCGCCATGAGACTCTATCCTGTGCAAGCTTCTTCATCACCCAGTACCTACTGCAATCTACATCCTTCTGAATCTGCTTAGTGTATTCATCTCTTGGTCTCCCTCTACGATTTATACTCTCCACGCTGCCCTCCAATACTAAATTGGTGATCCCTTGATGCCTCAGAATATGTCCTACCAAGCGATCCCTTCTTCTAGTCAAGTTGTTCCACAAATTTCTCATCTCCCCAATTCTATTCAATATCTCCTCATTAGTTATGCGATCTACCCATATAATCTTCAGCATACTTCTGTAGCACCACGTTTCGAAAGCTTCTATTCTCTTCTTCTCTAAATTATTTATCGTCCGCCGACCGCTGTGGCCAAGCAGTTGTAGGCGCTTCAGTCCGGAACCGCGCTGCTGCTACGGTCGCAGGTTCGAATCCTGCCTCGGGCATGGACGTGTGCGATGTCCTTAGGTTAGGTAGGTTTAAGTAGTTCTAAGTCTAGGGGACTGATGACCTCAGATGTTAAGTCCCATAGAGCTTAGCGCCATTTGAAGCGTTATCGTCAACGTTTCACTCCACACAAATACTTTCAGAAAAGACTTCCTGACACTTAAATCAATACTCGATGTTGACAAATTTCTCTTCTTCAGAAAAGCTTTCCTTGCCATTGCCACTCTACATTTTGACCATCATCAGTTATTTTGCTCCCCAAATAGCAAACCTCATTTGCTACTTTAAGCGTCTCATTTCCTAATCTAATTCCCCCAGCATCAACCGATGTAATTCGAGTATATTCCATCATCCTCGTTTTGCGTTTGTTGATGTTCATCTTATATCCTCCATTCAAGACACTGTCCATTCCATTAAGCTGCTCTTCCAGGTCCTTTGCTGTCTCTTACAGAATTACAATATCATCGGCGAACCTCAAAGTTTTTATTTCTTTGGATTTTAATTCCTACTCCCAATTTTTCTTCTGCTTCCTTTACTGCTTGCTCAGTATACAGACTGAATAACATCGTGGATAGGCTACAACCCTGTCTTCCTTCCTTCCCAACCACTGCATCCCTTTCATGCGCTCGACTCTTCTGCCACCTGGTTTCTGCACAAATTGTAAATAGCCTTTCGCCCCGTGTAGTTTACCCCTGTCGGCTTCATAATTTGAAAGAGAGAATTCCAGTCAAAATTGTCAAAAGCTTTCTCTAATTCTACAAATGGTAGAAACGTAGGTTTGCATTTCCTTAATCTATTTTCTGAGATACGTCGTAGGGTCAGTACTGCCTCACGTGTTCCAACATTTCTGCTGAAACCAAACTGATCTTCCCTGACGTCAGCGTCTACCAGTTTTTCCATTCGACTGTAAAGAATTCTCGTTAGTATTTTGCAGCCGTGACTTATTAAAATGATAGTTCGGTAATTTTCACACCTGTCAACACCTGCTTTCTTTGGGTTTGAAATTACTATATTCTTCTTGAAGTCTGAGGGTATTTCGCCTGTCTCACACGTCTTGTTCACCAGAAGGTAGAGTTTTGTCAGGGCTGGCTCTTCCAAGGCTAATCATTAGTTCTAATGCAATGTTGTCTACTCCCAGGGCTTTGTATCGACTTAGGTCTTTCAGTGCTCTGTCAAACTCTTCACTCGGTATCATATCTCCCATTTCATCTTCATCAACATCCTCTTCCATTTCCATAATATTTTCCTCAAGTACATCGTCCTTGTATAGACCCTTTATATGCTCCTTACACCTTTCTGCTTTCCCTTCTTCGTTTAGAACTGGGTTTTCATCTGAGTTCTTGGTATTCATGCAAGTGGTTCTCTTTTCTCCAAGGGTCTCTTTAATTTTCCTGTAGGTAGTATCTATCTTACCCCTAGTGATATACATCCTTACATTTCTCATCTAGCCATCCCTGCTTAGCCATTTTGCACTTTCTGCCGATCTCATTTTTGAGACGTTTGTGTTCCTTTTTGCCTGCTTCATTTACTGCGGTTTTGTATTTTCTCCTTTCATCAATTAAATTCAATGTCTCTTCTGTTACCCAAGGATTTCTATTAGCTTTCGTCTTGTTACCTACTTGATCGTCTGCTGCCTTCATTATTTCATCTCTCAAAGCTACCCATTCTTCTTCTACTGTATTTCTTTCCCCCATTCTTGTCAATCGTTCCCTTAAGCTCTCCTTGAAACTCTCTACAACCTCTGGTTCTGTCAGTCTATCCGGGTCCCATCTCCTTAAATTCCCACCTTTTTGGCATTTCTTCAGTTCTAATCTACAGTTCAAAACCAATATATTGTGGTCAGAGTCCACATCTGCCCCTGATCCCTAAATCTCTGTCTTGCCATTAAATAATCTGAAAACTTCCAGTATCCCCACGCTTCTTCCATGCATATAACCTTTTTTCATGACTCTTGAACCAAGTGTTAGCTATGATTAAGTTATGCTCTGTGCAGAATTCCTTACTCCCATTCCATATTCACCTACTACGTTTCCTTCTCTGCCTTTTCCTACTATCGAATTTCAGTCCCCTATGAGTATTAAATTTTCGTTTCCTTTCACTACCTGGATATTGTCTTTTATCTCTTCATACATTTCATCAATCTCTTAGTCATCTGCGGAGCTAGTTGGCATATAAACTTGTACTACTGTGGTAGGCATGGGCTTCGTATCTGTCTTGGCCACAATAATGCGTCCACTATGCTGTTTGTAGTAGCTTACCAGCATTCCTATCTTCTTATTCATTACTAAACCTACCCCTACATTACCTCTATTTGATTTTGTACTTATAACACTGTATTCACCTGACCAGAAGTCTTGTTCCTCCCGCCACCGAATTTCACTAATACCCACTATGTCTAAATTTAACCTATCCATTTCCCTTTTTAAATTATCTAACCTACCTGCCCGATTAAGGGATCTGACATTCGTCGCTCCGACCCGTAGAACGCCAGTTATCTTTCTCCTGATTACAATTGGTAGTAACAGAAAGAAATGTCATTGCAGCCGAGGTGGGGCTAAGTTTGCGTGTTTTTGCTTCCTCAACAGAAGATATGGTCCCAGTACCCAAAATAAACTCTCACTTAATAATTTGCCACTTCATTGTAAATAAGTTTCTAAATTAGTTATGTGGTGAAAGACGACGTGTGAGGGTCAGGGCGTATAGGCTATCTAATATTTACTGAGAAAGAGTATTAACTTGTGGAAATGTATTGGTGGATAAAAGAACTGAAAACTGGACACGGAAAGTAGACTACATAAGCTATAGAAAGACCGAACACTTATTGTAACTTATTTTTGCTCGTATTATTTTGTTAGTTTATGACATTAGGGTAATGTTAAGCTATTTGCAAAAGCTTCAGCGTGTATGTGAAAAATATTTAACTGGTGACATGACTAGTCAAAAATGTTCTGAACTTCAACCAACAGAGGAATGGTATCCGCCAAAAGCAGTATGGCTCGGTGCTTCGGCTGTTCTTAGTACGGGGTCAGGGATTTTCTCTGCCTCGTGTTGACTGGGTGTTGTGTGATTTCCTTAGGTTAGTTTGGTTTAAGTAGTTCTAAGTTCTAGGGGACTGATGACCATAGATGTTAAGTCCCATAGTGATCAGAGCCATTTGAACCATTTTTTTTTGTTCTTAGTAGCTATTTACTTTTCCTATTGCTCACGTAAAGTATTAGACTCTTTCTCTGTTTTCAGTTATTGTGTTGCAAAATTGTCCAAATAAATAATAACGAAGTTCATAAAGTAAGCTCAAGACGAATGAGAGTAGAGTTCCCATTTATGTGATGAAGCTGAAGTACAGATAATGCAGAAGACCATTGTATGTGCATAGTAACTATATGAATGAACTATACAGGTGTTTCGGAATTCCCGTTACAAACTTCTGGAACTTGTAGAGTGGAGTGAGTACATACTTTTTAAATAGGAATCAATGTCCGGAAACCTCGACCAACGACGCCACACAGCGTCAAAGCTATATATGCTGATGCTTGTAAATGTATGTACTCATATATACAGGGTGATTCCGTGCTAATGCAGTGAACTTCCAAGGTTGATTCAGAAGGATAAATGTATAAATTTGAGATAAAGTTGTAAGTGAAAACCGTTCTCATACATCTGACAATGGAATGGATGTATCAGTACTCTTGTTACTGAGACTGTAGGCTAGACAACATTCAGAGGAGGTAGTATGGATCAAAACAAGAAAAAATATCTGTTAGGCATGGGCTCTAAAATGCGTACCAGAATTGCTATGAGCACTTGTTCAACAGAGAAAATGTGTTTCACACTAGCGAAGATGAATAAGTGCTCATAGTTCTTCAGGTTTGAGAGCCCAGGTTTACTTTACATTTCTTCTTATTTTGTTCCATGCTACCCCCTCTGAAAGTTGTATAACCTACATTCTTAGCAACAACAGCATCAGTACATGTATTTCACTGGCCAGAGTTATTAGAATGATCTCCGTTTGTAACTTTCGATTCGTTCGTTTCCGAACCAGGGACCCTCACCTCAAATTGATACAGTTATAGGTCTCCATCATCCTTGGAAGTTCCTAACATCATCACGGAATCATCGCTGAACTGGCACCTATAACTTTGACGCTCTGTAACGTCTTTGGATGACGTTTCTGGACATAGTTTCCCGTTGAAAAGTGTGCGAGGTGCCGGGGCTAGCAGTGTATTTAACACTAAATTCTTCTAGAATCTACAAATGTAAATGATGCTCTAAGCCCCCCCTAGTCTAACCCCGACGTTTGCTGTTGCACATGGATTAAAAAGAAACGCGAACTGACTGTAATCGACCCTGCAAGTGGAGTAGAAAAGAGTTTGGCACCTGCAATAATTTAATTTGATAGGTAAGTTAAATAAAGGAAAGGTTCATTAACGTAGTGAGAAATGATAGGGTTGCTCTACCGATTAACAGAATGAAAGTTCTGTCCAAAATAACAATATGATTTATTATAACTCAAAATAATAAACAAAAACACATGAAACATTTACAATACATCAAATTGGCTCAAATTGGATACTCAAATAAATGCTGTGAAGGTGAAGTTGTCCCTAAACTAGATTGTGACATTTATGACGAAGTGGTATGTGGAGCCAATTCCTTGCAACTCAAGTCTTAAGAGAGGCACATAGCCAACCCAGCATTAATTGCTGCTACATTAGTGAGAACTCAGACAATGAACACCCAAGACAGATCAAAGTTAGAAAAGCCAAACAGGCGCGCTCTGCTGAGCTCGGATTATCACCTAGCAAAATTGCCTGCTTTGCTGGTGCTGCGGACATACGTTACCTAGCTGTCTTCTTAACTGCACAGACACGATCTGGCATACCGGAGGCGATGGCTGGTTGCTTCGACATCCCGTTGTGGTGATGATAATGTCGCGAGTATAACCCGAAACAAATTATCCTTGCCTGGTTGTTCCAGACTAAAGACTTCCTAGCAATACAAATGCGCCTCTGAGGGAGACGAAGAAGGCTCGCCACACAATCACTGACAGTACAGTGATTGATTTTAACAAGCGAAGTCACATAGTAACTCCGATACAGTCAACTTTAACCAAAACTGCTCAAGACAGACAACATAGGCCTCTTGTCCGCAGAACGCTCAATTGCCAACTGTACTCGGAAAGTTACGTTGAAGTCGAAACTTCCGCAACTTCGTCAAGCAGTTACAATTAAATAAAAGTATATTATACAGCCAACGGAAGGCAGGCTGACCAGAGCAGCGAGAGCTTAGTCTTGTAACCTACTCCGACCGAAAGGCGAGAGCCGACTACCCACAAGAGCACCCGTACAAACCGAACACAGAATATTCCCGCCCCCACGACAGTGGCTGTGGTTAACCGTTCCAATCAGCAACTCGAAAACTGGCGGAAAATTCCACTCTATTGCCGGAGCACTACCATTCCACCAATGGAGATTCTTGGCGCCAATTTCTGCTTTGATTTTGCTACGTCACGGAGCTATACCCTGAGCAAGCCAATTACAGTTACGATTTTGCAGAAAGCGCGGGAATTTTCCCACCACAACTTCCTGGGTACACAATTCATTCCCACGCCTTGCTGGTAGTCCGCCAGAAAGTGTTTTCGCTAAGTTTCTGCGAAGTAACGGAATCTCTAGCCCAGCCGCTCCTTCAGGCCCCTGCGGGCGTGGCTTTTGACAATGTCGGCGTCTGGAAAGCATTCACTCGACTCCCTCAGACCCGTCGGCTTACCCTTTCAAGATCAGCTTTGCCCGCCTGTCACTGGACCACCCGGGTGACGAGAGACGCTGCGTGGGAAGTCCGCGTGTGATGGAATAGCAACTTTTCACCGCATGCAATTAGAGAGGAAAATCGTAAGATAGAAATACGAGAGGGGGCTCATGCTACCTCTCAAGTGTGTAAAAAAGATGGGAGATAGATGAAAAACGCGAGGCGTCTATCTTTCAGTTTGTCGAACCGTTTCTGAATCACTGACTTGAAGTCTGACAGTCATCAAACCAGGCCCAGAATATCAAGTTCGACCGGTGTTGAGTGATAAAATAGTGACGTCCCTCTCGGTTGATTTGAAGCTCGCTGTTGATAAAGCCCTCGTCAAAAAAGATGAAAAAACTTCAACTTAGTGTCAAAGCTAGCAGTACTATATACAGTGCAATGAATAAATCTGTCCACTCATTTGACCACAATGTCCTTAGATCGATCGCCATGAAGCTTAATTAGGAAGAAGCTATTGTGGTACCAGAAAACAGAGGAAACACTGGAGTGTTACACTATAGGAAGGATTATGCTGAAAAAGTATTAAACTGGATTCGTTCCCACATCGGCGTACAATAAAGCCCTTAAGGCGCAGCTTGACGATTGTCAATATATAATTCCTGCGAATGACCTATATAAATTGAAAGTGATGAACCCGAGAACTCCTGCACTTTGTGCACAAGTTAAAACTCACAAACCTGCCCTTCCTGTCCGCTTCATAGTAAACGGAATTGGAAACGAGAATGTCAAGCCTCAAAGTTTTTATTCGATGTGTTGAAAGATAATGTTACGTTTACTGACTCGTTTCCGATACGCAATAGGAAACACCTAGTAGAGTTGCACCAGAACTGTACTTTTCCAGACAGTTGTACTCTTTTTCAATTGATATAAAAAATCTCTATACTAATGTTCCTCTTATAGAAACGATCGCTATCGTGCGGGATTCTCTGCTCAAAAATCCGTCTGTCGTCAATGAGGAAGTGGATGAGATAATCTACCCTCTGGAGTTACTTATTTCACATAAATATTTTTCATTTGACAATAATATTTATAAGCAAGCCGATGGCCTGGCTATGGGGAGTTGCCTCTCTGGATTTATCGCCGATATATTCGTAAGCAGTCTCGAAAAATGGGCATTTTCGCCGTGTAACTGCTTCACACTCCCAGATACTTCTCTACAGAAGGTATGTCGTTGACAGAACGATAGTTTTTAAAGGCCAAGTAGTGGATACTGATATGCTTTTACTCGAATTTAAAAGTCTACTTTCTAATTTCCTTTTTACCCATGAGTCCATGGTTCAGCAGGGAGTGTTAAATTACTCGGATTTATCCCTCCAATTGATTAATAATAAAGTACGTTTCGAGATTTACAGGAAACCTGCCATTAGCTCTGCAGTTATTCACGCTGCATCAGCCACCCAGGGCAGTATAAGTTAAGCTTTTGGGATCTATTGAAAAATAAAATAGCATCCTTTCGTATATAGCACACGAAAATGGTTTTAGTGCGTCTTTGGTCAGTCGTTTATACAGAAAATACTAGGAACGAGTGCAGCTTAAGGCGACGATTTCACAATCACAAACGGTTGGCGCTGATGTGAGTTTAGGTATCCCCTTTTTGGGCCCTTTTGTTATAAACTGGCCAAACTGTTTAGGAATTCTAAGATATAAATTGTCTTCTCTAGAAATGTGGGCCGTCCGCTGTGGCCGAGTGGTTATAGGCGCTTCAGTCCGGAACCGCGCTGCTGTTGCGGTCGCAGGTTCGAATCCTGCCTCCGGCTTGGATGTGTGTGGTGTCATTAGGTTAGTTAGGTTTATGTAGTTCTAAGTCTAGGGGACTGATGACCTCAGATGCTAAGTCCTATAGTGCTTAGAGCCATTTGAACCATTTTTTTTTTTTTTTTTTTTAGAAATGGGGGAACACAGTTTGCTTCCTCACAATGAGAAACCTAAGTCTTTCCCCTTCTCGAGATCGGGAATATATTACATTGTCTTGATTGTTACGCATACAACATCGACCAAAGCTGGAGTCCTTTATAGCCCGTTTCAATGACCATCTTTTAACAAGGAAAGGGCACGTTAAAAAGTATTCCCCCATCGCGCAACATTTGAAAACTTCTCACCGTCGCCGACAATCCATAAATGACCTGGATATTTTGCGTTTTATACAAAAAGGCAAGAAAATGAACATCCTCGAAGAATTTGAAATTTCGAAAAAAAGCTATTTTAAGTGTATAGGCCTGCTCAACGAACAATTGACCTTTCATGGTTCAAAAATGGTTCAAATGGCTCTCAGCACTATGGAACTTCTGAGGCCATCAGTCCCCTAGGACTTAGATCTACATAAACCTAACTAACCTAAGGACATCACAAACAGCCATGCCCGAGGCAGGTTTCGAACCTGGGACCGTAGCGGTCGCGCAGTTCCAGACTGTAGCGCCTAGAACCGCTCGGCCACTCCTGCCGGCGACCTTTCATGACCAGGGTTACTTCAAGGCTGCGATATTACTTTTTAAATAAATCTATGGACACGTGGCGATGGTTTATACATTGATACGGTTTAGTTAATCATAGCAGGTAACGCCCTCCAAGTATTCGCCATAGCTAAACTCTTCCAACGGATTGTGAAGGATATTGCCTTATTTATCGCTTCCTTATTTTTATGTTATATAATTGATCTAAGTTCATCATTACTCTGTAAACACATTCTCTGTTTTCCAGTCTGGCAGCGCTACCTACTACGATGTCGGTCACTTTCGTTCATAGCTCTGTAGTAGTAGACGTAAACGTATGCCACAAGGATGCTTCATAGAACTGGCCTGTGTTGTAAACATGCACTACGTTATGCTAAGTGCGAATACATTTAAACATAGGTAACTTGTGACACTTGCACGTTTTTATTCCGTATATTACTCACATACTCTGTGAGTCAAGATCTCTTAGCCCTTATATTTATTCCTTTATCTCCGACCTTATTTACGTGGTCTCTTATGTTTTGTTCCGCTTTCCGCTCTTCACCTTGAAACATATTCTTATTTATTTCCGTAGGTGGATGTGGCCTGTATATTTTATTGGACGACGTGCAATTTTTGGTGATTGCGGGAGGTTCTGTAGTCTTGCCAGTGGTCCTCGAGTGTTATTACGGTCTTTTCACAACTTCGGTCGTGGTTTCCCAGTTGGTTTGTTTAACTGACAATGTAGCTTATGTAGCTGCTTCCTGGATCATGAATTTTTACCGAGGAAACTTTTTCTCAGCCAAATGTCATGCTCCTGCTGTGGGAGTGAAACGTGCCACAACTTAAATAAACGAAACACCATTTCGCAACCGAGACTGCCTATTCTTTCTTCAAAATATCATGTATTGACTCCCCTCTAAGTACAGCGAATTCCCGAATACTCTGTATACACTATCTGATCAAAGTATCCGGACATGGATTACCAAACATTAATATGCGATGTGTCCTCAGTTCTACGCCATGACAGCCTAAACTCTGCTAAGGAGACTTTCGATTAGGTGTCTGCATGTCTGTTGCGGAATGGCCGCCCATTCTTCTTCAAGAGCCGAAACAAGAAAAGGTAGTGATTTTCGTCGCTGGGGCGTAAAATTTAGTCGACGCTATAGTTCATCCCAAAGGTGTTTCTTTGGGTTCCGTTCGGGACTACTGGCAGCCAGTCCATTACAAAAAGTTATTTTTCACGCAGCGTTGCCTCACAGATGCTGCTTTACGACAGGGTGCATTGTCATGCTTATAAAAACAACCATCGTTACCATCGTTACTGAACTGTTCCTCTACTTTTCGCAGTACACAATGGTTAACAATGTGTTCGCATCCTTCCGCATTTACCGTTTCCTTAAGCAGAGTTAAAAAAAAAAACAATCTAAGCAGGAAAAACATCTCCACACCGCATACTTCACTGCTAGCACTACACATAGCAGGTGACGTCCTCCAGGTGTTCGTCATACCTAAACGCTTCCAACGGATTGTAGAGAGTATAGTAGCCTTATTCATCCCTCCAAATCACTCGATTCGTTCATCCACTGTGCAGTGGTATCGCTCCTCACACCATCTCAATCCTTGATCAGCACTGACTACGTAAATGTGAAGCTCCTTCCTGTGATCTCTTGTGATTTTTTGCAGCCACACTCCACAATGCTCGATGACCATTATCTGTCAGTGCGTGAGATCTAGCTGGTCTTGGTGTAGCGATGGTTGTTCCTGTGAGTTTTCACTTCGCACTCATATCACCAAGAGTTCCTTCCGCAGCTTTAGAGGATGGTTCAAATGGTTCAAATGGCTCTGAGCACTATAGGACTTAACATCTATGGTCATCAGTCCCCTAGAACTTAGAACTACTTAAACCTAACTAACCTAAGGACAGCACACAACACCCAGCCATCACGAGGCAGAGAAAATCCCTGGCCCCGCCGGGAATCGAACCTGGGAACTCGGGCGTGGGAAGCGAGAACGCTATCGCACGACCACGAGATGCGGGCTTTAGAGGATGTAAAATTTCCCTGATGGATCTGTTACTCAGGAACATCCAGTGACTAGTCCACACACAAATTCACTGAGCTCTCCTGGCCGATTCCTTCTGCTGTAACTCCTTTTCTAGTAACAACACAGTACTTCCCGTCTCTTTTGTACAGAAGGGTCAATTCCGCATTACGTAGGGGGTTAGGATACTTCGGACCAGACAGTGTACTTTCCGCCCTTGTTACTCGAGTTTCCTCGCAGCTTATGACACCGCCGCGCGCTGACCATCACCGGAATCACGACTGCGTTGCATCAAGCAGACAATTCTTTGTTCTGGGAGGTCCAGATGTTGACGATAGACAGCACTTGCACGACATGGATGTCTATTCATCCCCGGTGAGCCGTGGATGGCTCATGTTATGCGTTGGATTAAACCTTCATTGCTATTCATTGTTTAGTCTCCCGCGGTTATCGCGATTATGTTGTTAACCTCTCTCTCCGCGAGTGGCAGCAGCGGTGTGTCTCGATATTCGCAACGTGTACTGTTGTGACTTGGCAAGAGAGCCAAGCCACTAGGAGGAAGCCGAAAGGCACGCGTTTAAGCTCACGCAGGCTGGCGTGAGGTCTGGAACAGGTAAAGTAATTATACTAGCAAAAAAAAGGTACGTAGCTTCTGGAATACTTAACTTTAATCCATAATTGGTGAACATCGGTCTGACGGTACATGCATCACAAGATAAATAGCAAATGATAATGGCGCCTTGCTAGGTCGTAGCAAATGACGTAGCTGAAGGCTATGCTAACTATCGTCTCGGCAAATGAGAGCGTAATTTGTCAGTGAACCATCGCTAGCAAAGTCGGCTGTACAACTGGGCGAGTGCTAGGAAGTCTCTCTAGACCTGCCGTGTGGCGGCGCTCGGTCTGCAATCACTGAAAGTGGCGACACGCGGGTCCGACGTATACTAACGGACCGCGGCCGATTTAAAGGCTACCATCTAGCAAGTGTGGTGTCTGGCGGTGACACCACATGTACTATCTTTGACCTGGCGCTTATAGTTTCCGGCTGTGCTGTGTGTGAGGAGTTGATCGGTTGGCGTGGAGCAGCGAGGAAATCTCCGTGGCGCGTAGTTTAGCCGAGGCCGCTGGCGGCGTCCACGCGGGTCGGAGTGTGTGGCGCTGTTCCCATTGCTACGAGGTCCTTGGCTCACCGATCCTTAACCCGATAGTTGAGTTTTGACTTAAGCTACCAGCAAGTCACGACAGTTCACATTGTGTCATTTGGATTTTGTTGTCGACTGTTGGCAAATTTTAGCCACCCTCCGGTGCAGTTTAACTGTACTTGGTTATTTTGAATTGAAGTGCACCAGCGGACTCTTCTGCCTTGTGACCGTTAACGTTCCGGTTTCCTGCCCTGGCCGTTGACGTAAATTCAGGTAGTGTATTTTCCTCATCGTGTTGTCGCTGTCCAGCACGGTATGTAGTTTGACAGCTCAATGTATAATTGGTTGTGGGCGCCAATACCTTCTTCGTTGTTCCATTGAACTCCCTGTTGTGTGGAGCGGAAGTTATCTTGTCGGTGGGTCCGTTGACTGCCTGTCGGTTGGGTTGTCGTCGGATTGAGAATGGTTGGCCTGACTGCCAGTCTCACCTAAACGAGCGTTAGTGCTTGAATTGCAGGCCGACCTTGGGAAACTTCTGAGCGCCGTTGGACGTACTGCCTTTCCTTATTTGTTCTTGTTGTTTGTATTTGTATGGCTTCCCAGATTTTTTTAAAATTAAGGCTCTTTTGGCCATAAGGCGTAAGATTGGGCTTTCAGCCTAATTTAAAGAACTGTTTTGAGGTAAGGCCTTTGGCCTTTTAAAAATTAATTTTCGTTTGAGTCTTAAGTGATGGGCCTTCAGCTGATTTTTAAATTAAAGTTGCTTTACTCTTAAGGTATCAGATAGTTTGGGCCTTCAGCCTCATTAAAGAATTGTTTTAAGATAAGGCCTTTTGCCTTTTAAATTTCTAATTTTGGTTTGAGTCTTAAGAGATGGGCCTTCAGCCTACTTTTAAAAAAAAATAAAAGTTGATTTGCTTTTAAGGTGTGAGATTGTTTGGGCCTTCAGTCTAATTGAAAGAACTGATTTGGAAGATAAGGCCTTCTGCCTTTTAAATTTTTGATTTTGGTTTGATTCTTAAGTTATTGGCTTTCAGCCGATTTTAAATTAAAGTGGTCTTGCCCTTAATGCATGAGATTGTATGGCGCATTCAGCCGGTAATTAAGCTCCGAAAATTAATGTTGTGTGTGTTTTTTTAAATTTTCTTGGCTCTTGTAATGTTTGGTCTAATAAATAAAGTTGTATGTTCGAGTGTAACTGACAGCCGATTATTTTGGCCCCATTCCAGAATTTAAACTACCTGTCCTGTCCTGCGGGATTAGCAGGGCGTCTCACCTGGTAATGTTCTGATTGACCCGTTATTAATAAAGGTGTTCGATACAGTTGCTGGCGTCTTCCCTCCTGGACCCCGATCTACACGACCACCGTCCAGTCCAGACTACTCGGATGGCGAGCAGCCGTGCTACACTGACCGTCGGAGGAAAGGCTTCTCAGACATCGAGTAATGGTCGTACATAACCAGGCCACTAAGAAATATAGAGAAAATTGTTGAAAATACACCAATGTATTTGTAAAATTAATATATCACCTGGTAAGACATGGTGTTCACTACTACGGTGTGGTTATAATAGAGTGTACGCCCGAAGGACACTGGGAAAATGTTTTCCATTTCTCACTATGAGTAATTATGAGTTACTTTGGAAGGTATCGCTAAATTCAAATGTTTACAAGCGAAATAAAAAAAAATGTGTTTCACCTAAGTAATTAGCTGCCTGTAACGCATTTTCTAACGTTCTTTGCGTTGATAAATTTCTATGTGTTGTGAAAGAATAAGGAAAACGTATTATTGTATTGCTATGATGTTGTAAATATTATTTGGGGCTAAGCTGTAATTTTCACTTTATAGTAGCGTGACAGATTATTCTGAATGGATGTAAAATCTATTGGCCAGTTTCCGTTAAATTACAAAATAATTTAGAAGTAGAGGAATTATATAATGCAGCAGCTATCATTTACTCTAACTGAATTTCGTTGAAACTGAAGAACAATTGGAGTTGCTCTCCAATTGTTCTATATTATACCATCGCATACTTTTGATCTACCAATAAGTTAACGATTTAAAATGATTTTATAACTAGCAGTAAGAACATTGGATTCTAATCAAACGAAGGAGAAAGCCTGTGTTATAAGTCAATACAACACATTGGTCCATTTGCGAAATGTAAACGATGATATGAAACGGAGCAATAGTATCACTTACCCTAGGATTCACTGATTTTCGGGAAGCTTTTGGCACATATTCAATGAAGTCTGTACCTGCAGCTGTTAAGAAAGAAGGCAATCAATCAGAATTTGTCTATACACTGAAAAACACATACGTAAATGCTACAGATTCCATTACACTTCATCAGAATGATATAAACTTTCACCATGGTATATTTTGTCTCGTGAAAATAGAACTAACGTGGTGACCTTTCATTTTCAATGTACGTATCTCACCGAAAGATACTGTCAGTGAAAACCGCCCTCAGAGCTCTCGTTTGATTTTAAGAAACGATTTTATGAATTTTCTTATGTGAAGAGAAATATGGGATGAAAAAAAACCAACACAAATGACTGGTGAAAGTGTCCATGAACATATCCATAGGCTATCGTATAATGCTAAGATTAGTAAAACTTTTGAAAATGTATGTAGATGTTATGGAAAGTCTACTATTTTACTGAGAAAAACAATGGTAGGAATGGACAACCATTTAGAGGTAAGCACAGTTCAGGTACCTCATCAGGAAGTGATTTACCGTTCGATAACGGTTCTACAATAACACATTTTCAGCAAGCGTATTCGATAAACATTGTTACAATTTGGAACTGTTAGGAAGTTTAGAATAAGTTGTCATACAGAGACTGATTGTAGGCTGGCAGAATACGTTTTTGGCAGAAATAAAATAAGCGTATCACAAACTTGGCACTTCACATGACTTATAGGATGTCGGATCACATGAAATGCAATTAATTTTCCTTTCAGATTGTTCAGAAATGTTACCACACGGTCACTGTCCAAAACAGAAAGATTATCCTGCAGCTCCATTACGTAGCAAGAGTAACCACGAGCCATTAGTCCTACTGGAAGATTAATGATTTATCTGCCTGTTTTCTAAAATAGCTTTTACTGTAATGAAAACCTTTGACTTATCCCTCAACTTATTTCATACTTTAACACTGTTAGTGTTGTTAAAGAAAATCTTTTAAATACCCGGTCCTTCGGTTCTGTGACTTATTCGGATCTCTTAAGCAGTGTGACCATCAATCTGTGAGCAATTGCTTGAAATTGTGTACGTTCTGATTTCGCCTTCCTAATTTATTGGTCGTCGATCACTTGTGTACTTGCTCATGTATCTGCAAACCATTGTATGAAATCCTTGGATGTTTGTCGTACGTGTCGATGTTTCGTTGTTTATACAAGCCGTTACCTAACGGTGCCTGTGGAGGCGTCTGGCGTGTCCCTTTGTGGTGCCCCCAGGAGCCTCCAGATGGAAACAGCCTCCGACCCCTCCCATCCCCCTCTCCAACTATCCCCGCCCCCTCTCCCCTCCCCACCCATCCACATCCACACCCTACTGCGGTCCTGTGGCCGACGCGTTACCTAACCTTGTTAGGCAGCTGATGGCCCGTCCTGCCGCACTATTAGCATGGCAGATGCTGTCCATCTCGCACTGCTAGTAAGCCAAACACCAAACACCGAATACAGCCGTCGACCGATCTATAAGATTCGTGTATAAAGCACATCGGAACTGCAGCCCCTACAGGCAGTCAGATTATTAGGCATAAAGGTTTTGCATCTCGATTAATCGTTTCAGTGGTGGGATGTAGATTCTACGTAGGAAGACGTCAAGATTCTACTATGATGTCGTGGTCTTTCATCGTATGACAACAGTATACTGGTAACTCAGCTAACACACATGGTGTACAAAACATAACGACGAAAGTCGCTTTCGAGTGACGTCATTGTGAGGTAACATTTTTTTTCCTTTTTTTTGAGTCATCAGTCTTCTGATGGTTTGATGCGGCCTGCCACCAATTCCTCTCCCTTGCCAACTCTTCATCTCAGAGTAGCACTTGCAACCTACGTCCCGAATTATCTCCTGGGTGTATTCCAATTTCTGTCTTCCTCTACAGTTTATTTATTTGTTTATTTTTTTTTTATCTCTAAAGCTCCCTCATGTATTAAGAGATGTCCTATCATCCTGTCCCTTCTCCTTGTCAGTGCTTTAAACATATTCCTTTCCTCTCCAACTCTGCAAAGAACATCCTCATTCCTTACCTCATCAGTCCACATAATTTTAAACATTCTTCTGTAGCACTACATATGAAATGCTTCGATTCTCTTCTGTTCCGCTTTTTCCACAGTCCATATTTCATACAATACGACGCTGTACTCCAAACGTACGTTCTCAGAAATTTCTTCCTCAAATTAAGGTCTATGATTGATACTAGTAAACTTCTCTTGGTCAGGAATGCCCTTTTTGGTAGCGCTAGTCTGCTTTTAATGTCTTCCTTGCTCCGTCCGTCACGGGTTACTTTGCTGCCTAGGTAGCATAAATCTTTAACTTCATGTACTTCGTGAACAACAATCCTGATATTAAATTTCTCACTGTTCTCATTTCTGCTACATCTCATTACTTTCGTCTTTCTTCAGTTTACTCTCAGTCCATATTCTATACTCATTAGACTGTTCATCCCATCCAGCAGATCATGTAATTGTTCTTCACTTTCACTGTGGTTAGCAATGTCATCAGCGAATCGTGTCATTGATATCCTTTCACCCTGAATTTAACTTACACTCCTGAACCTTTCTTTTATTAGCATCATTGCTTCTTCGATGTACAGGGGTCTTACACCCTTTTTAAACCGAGCACTTCGATCTTGGTCGTCCACCATTATTGTTCCCTCTAGGCTCTTGTACATATTGTAACTTACCTGTCTATCCCTGTAGCTTACCCCTATTATTCTCAGAATTTCGAACATTTCGCACAATTTTACATTGTCCAACACTTTTTCCAGGTCGATAAATCCCATGAACGTGTCTTGGTTTTCTTCTTTAATCTTGCTTCCATTATTAACCTCAATGTCAGGAAGGTCTCTTTGGTGCCTTTACCTGTCCTAAAGCCAAAACATTATCCCCTCCACTATAGTAAATCCACCAGTCGTCAATGAAACTTGGACCATGGAGGAATGGAGCGTCCTATCACAAGAAAACATTGCCAAACTCGTGGCAAGCATGGGGCACGTTGCAGAGCACGCATTGCTGTCTTATAATGACCATATCTCAACTTTGGTAATGTCCCATGCGACCATCATAAAGCGCGGTGAGTACAGGGTACTCTTACAATGTAGTACATCTACATCTACATGGATACTCTGCAAATCACATTTAAGTGCATGGCAAGGGGTTCATAGAATCACCTTGACAATTCTATATTATTCCAATCTCGTACAGCGCGCGAAAAGAACGAACACATATGTCTTTCCGTACGAGATCTGATTTTCCTTATTTTATCGTGGTGATCATTTTTCCCTATGTAGGTTGTTGTCAACAAAATATTTTCGCATTCAGAAGAGAAAGTTGGTGATTGTAATTTGGTGAGAAGATTCTGTCGCAACGAAAAGGGCTTTTCTTTTAATGATGTCCATCCCAAATCCTGTATCATTTCTGTGACACTCTCTCCCATATTTCGCGATAATACAAAACGTGCTGCCCTTCTTTGAACTTTTTCAATGTACTCCGGTAGGTCTACCTCGTATGGATCCCATACCGCGCAGCAGTATTCTAAAAACGGACGGACAAGTGTAGTGTAGGCAGTCTCCTTAGTAGATCTGTTATATTTTTTAAGTGTCCTGCAAATAAAACGCAGTGTTTGGTTAGCCTTCCCCACAACATTTTCTATGTGTTCCTACCAATTTAAGTTAATAGTAACTGTAATTCCTAGGTATTTAGTTGAATTTATGGCCTATATGTTCGACTGATTTATCGTGTAACAGAAGTTTAACGAGTTACTTTTATCACTCACGTGGATGACCTCCCAATTTTCGTTATTTAGAGTCCACTGCCAATTTTCGCACCATTCAGACATCTTTTCCAAATCGATTTGCTATTTGTTTTGCCGGCTGCGGTGGCCAAGCGGTTCTAGGCGCTTTAGTCCGGAACCGCGTGACTGCTACGGTCGCAGGTTCGAATCCTGCCTCAAGCATGGATGTGTGTGACGTCCTTAGGTTAGTTAGGTTTAAGTAGTTCTAAGTTCTAGGGGACTGATGACCTCCTTAAGTCCCATAGTGCTCAGAGCCATTTGAACCATACTTTTGCAATTTGTTTTGATCTTCTGATGACTTTATTTGTCGATAAACGACAGCGTCATATGGAAAAAACCCAAGACGGCTGCTCAGATTCTCCGAAATCGTTTATATAGGTAAGGAATAGCAAAGGGTCTATAACACTACCTTGGGGAACGACAGAAATCATTTCTGTTTTACTCGATGACTTTCCGTCAATTAGTACGAACTGTGATCTCTCTGACAAGAAATCACAAATCCAGTCACATACGTGAGACGATATTTCATAAGCACGCAATTTCACTATAAGCCTCTTCTGTGGTACAGTGTCAAAAGCCTTCTGGAAATCCAGAAATACGGAATCGATCTGAATCTCTTCTGAATAGCACACAACACTTCATACGAATAAAGAGCAAGTTGTATTTCACAAGAACCATGTTTTCTAAACCCGTATTGACTGTCTCTAAATAGACCATTTTCTTCGAGGTAATTCATAATGTTCGAACACAATATATGTTGCAGAATCCTGCTGCTTATCGACGTCAATGATATGGGCCTGTAATTAATTGGATTACTCCTACTAATTTTCTTGAATGTTGGTGTGAACTGTGCAGCTTTCCAGTCTTTGGTTACGGATCTTTCGCCAGCGACCGGTTGTATGTGATTGTCAAGTATGGAGCTAATGCATCAGCATGCTCTGAAAGGAACCTAATTGGAATACAGGTTGTATAAGAAGACTTGCTTTTATTAAGTGATTTCAGTTGCTTCACCACTCCAAGGATATTTACTTCTACGTTACTGTTGGCAGCTATTCTTGGCCCGAATTCTGGAATATTTATTTTATGAAGGCATTTCGGACGGAAGGCTGTGTTTAGTAACTCTGTTATGGTAGCACTGTCTTCGATAATATCTCCATTGCTATCGCGCAGAGAAGGGATTGATTGTTTCTTGTCGCTAACATACTTCACATACGACCTGCATCGCTTTGGATTTTCTACCAGGTTTCGAGATAAATTTTCGTTGTGGAAACATAAGGTACGTGAAATAAATGCGCAATGAGACGAACCGAAATGGCACCTTTACTCAAAAACAATGATTACACTGCAGTCACCGCACTTATTTGTCACGTGGACATTACTAAAGTATTTTTGACAAACTGCCTATTGGCTTCTGTCTCGGGTTCTTCGGCCGACGTTCATCTAATGATTTTTCTGACGTTTCGCCAGCACGAGTGGCTGTCATTGTCAAAGCTTCACCCTCCATTGCCGGTGGTGAGCCGAACTCGCGGGCGCAGACTGTATGTACCTGGCGCGCCAACGTCCGAGGGCTTCTCCGCGGTCATTTGCGGTGCGGTTCTCCTCTTGCTACCTGCGACGGTCGTTCGCTGCAGTACGGGAAACCAGGATCCGTTTACCTTAAGGCTTTCCTCTTTCTTGTTCAAACTGTTCGCGTGTTTTTGTATTTCTACAGCTTCTCTGAACAACCGCGTGTGATAATGCTTCTCTACAGCCAGAACTTCCGTGTCGGCAAATTTTATTACGTGGTCGGTCTCATTCAGTGCGTGCTCTGCCACGGCCGATTTCTCCACCTGCCCCAACCTGCAATGTCGCTTATGCTCTTTGATCCTGGTGTTGATGGATCGTCCAGTCATTCCGACATAAACTTTTCCGCATGTGCATGGTATACGGTATATTCCCGACATTACAAGTGGGTCCCTTTTCTCCTTCACCGATCTAAGACACTCTTTGATCTTCCTTGTCGGTTTGAAAATCGTCTTTACGCCATGTTTGCGCAATATACGGCCGATTCTGTCCGTCACTAGAGTTCGTTCTGCATGCTCCTGTGAGTGATGCTGTCGATCTTGTCCCAGTCGTCTCTATGCATTCTGCTACTTAGTTGATAGAAAATGTCCGGAAGCTCCGGAAGCTTCTGTGTTGCGCAGGTTTCTCTGTATGTCCGCCGGCAAAGAAGACGCCTTGATTAATCGATTCGTATTCCGTGTGATACGCTGCGTCGGATCTGCTCTTAGTTTTCGGTACGTCGTCGCATCTAATAGGTCTCGGATCTTTTGCTCATAATCTTCGGCGAAGTAAGGAACCAAAAAAAGAAATGTCGGGTACGGCCTTTCTGCCATACATTCCCAGAGTGACGGACAGAATCGGCCGTATATTGCGCAAACATGGCGTAAAGACGATTTTCAAACCGACAAGGAAGATCGAAGAGTATCTTAGATCGGCGAAGGAGAAAAGAGACCCACTTGTAATGTCGGGAATATACCATATGCCATGCACATGCGGAAAAGTTAATGTCGGAATGACTGGACGATCCATCAACACCAGGATCAAAGAGCATAAGCGACATTGCAGGTTGGGGCAGGTGGAGAAATCGGCCGTGGCAGAGCACGCACTGAATGAGACCGACCACGTAATAAAATTTGCCGACACGGAAGTTCTGGCTGTAGAGAAGCATTATCACACGCGGTTGTTCAGAGAAGCTGTAGAAATACAAAAACACGCGAACAGTTTGAACAAGAAAGAGGAAAGCCTTAAGGTAAACGGATCCTGGTTTCCCGTACTGCAGCGAACGACCGTCGCAGGTAGCAAGAGGAGAACCGCACCGCAAATGACCGCGGAGAAGCCCTCGGCCGTTGGCGCGCCCGGTACGTATAGTCTGCATCCGCGAGCTCGCCTCCAGTTCACCACTGGCAATGGAGGGTGAAGCTTTGACAATGCCAGCCACTCGTGCTGGCGAAACGTCAGAAAAATCATTAGATGAACGTCGGCCGAAGAAGACGAGACAGAAGCCAATAGGCAGTTTGTCAACAAGTGGCCACGAAAGCCTTAACAATTTTGTAAAGTATTTTTACTTTTACGCCACC